>NW_016107867.1:914761-926869 GCF_001604975.1 Cebus imitator
GAGGCGGAGGTTGCGGTGAGCTGAGATCGCGCCATTGCACTCCAGCCTGGGCAACAAGAGCGAAACTCCGTCTCAAAAAAAAAAATAAAATAAAAAAATAAAAAAAATAAAGAGCAAAACTCCGTCTCAAAAAACAAACAAACATACAAACAAACAAAAAACCAGATTGCTGGGCTCTACCCCCAGTTTCAAATGGGTAGGTGAAGGGTACTAAGAATTTGCATTTCTTTGGTTTTTGTTGAGACAAGAGTCTTACTCTGTCACCCAGGCTGGAGTGCGGTGGCATGATCTCAGCTTACTACAACCTCTACCTCCCAGGTTCAAGCAATTCTCCTGCCTCAGCCACCTGAGAAGCTAGGAATACAGGCGCGTGCCACCACACCCAGCTACTTTTTATACTTTTAAGAGAGACAGGGTTTTGCCATATTGGCCAGACCTAACAACTGCTGACCTCAGGTGATCCACCCTTCTAGGCCTCCCAAAATGCTGGTGGCATGAGCCACCAGCCTGGCAGAGAATTTACATTTCTAACAAGTTTCCAGGTGATGCTGATGCTGCTGGCCCAGAGACCACACTTACCACTGGATAAACATAACACAGACTGCAGGATAGAAATAAGTAGAAAACCGCTAGGTGCTGTGGCTCATCCCTATAATCCCAGCACTTTGGGAGGCTGAGGTGGGTGGATCACGAGGTCAGGAGTTTGAGACCAGCCTGGCCAACATAGTGAAACCGCATCTCTACTAAAAACACAAAAAATTAGCCAGGCGTGGTAGTAGGTGCCTGTAATCCCAGCTACTCAGGAGGCTGAGGCAGGAGAATCGCTTGAACCTGGAGGCAGAGGTTGCAGTGAGCTGATCACACCATTGCACTCCAGCCCAGGCAGCAGTGTGAGACTCTGTCCCAGAGAAAAAATAAAAAAATAAAAAAACCAGTAGAAACCAGTAAATCTTAAGAGCATCACGGTTTACAAAGTGATGTCTTTGTGTCTCTTTTCTCATTTTTTTCTTTTGGAGACAGGATCTCACTCTATTGCCCAGGCTGGAGTGCAGTAGCATAATAATCACGGCTCACTGCAGCCATGACCTCATGGGCTTAGGTGATCCTCCCAACTCAGCCCCCTGGGTGGCTGGGACTACTACAGGCATGTACTACTATGCCCTGCTAATTTTTTGTACTTTTTATTGAGACGGGGTTTCACTATGTTGCCCAGGTTGGTCTTGAACCCTCCAGGCTCAAGAGATCTGCCTGTCTCAGCCTCCCAAAGTGCTGGGATTACAGGTGCGAGCCACCACACCCAGCCTTGCTCCTACAATTTAAACCTCATAATAGCCTATAAACTATTGTATCATTCCTGTTTTATTTACAGGAAAAAAAAAGGCTCAGTATACAAGCAGTTTGCTCAAGATCATACAGGTTAAGGTAGAACCTACACTCTAAATCCAGACAAAAAAGAAAAGAAACATAAAATACCCAGAGGACGTGGGAGTTAAGTAAGATGATGTCCAAGAATCCTCATGAGCCTTTCTAATACATACATGCTTGGCCTGTTCTGCGATTTCAGCATGGCTTTTCTCCCACTTTGGGCCCCTGTTAGCCAGGTCAGCAGCCTGGGGTAAGGTGAACCCCTCCAGGGGCACTGTTGCACCATCTGGGGGGCCTGGAGGTCCATCCAGAGAAGAATCTTGAGCTATGTGCTGGGGGGAGATGCCGCCTGCCCCACTAGAGGCTGGGGAACTGGATGAGGCAGGGGACACAGGATTGCTGCCTGTCATGCCGTCCGACACCATCTAGAAAAGAAGAAAATGATGGAGAAAATGAATGCTTAGCACTGTGCTAAATATTTTTGGTACATTATTCCAATCAATCTTCACAAGAAAAAATTCTGGAGAGTAAGGTGTAATTCTTAGTTTCATAAACACAAACGTTTGGGATAAAGTTTTGATACGGGATTCCCAGAGCCAAATTTATATATGTTTGACATGCAAAAATTATGTTCTGACATTTACACAGTTTCCAAACTTAAGAACATATATAGACAAATAGATAGACAAATGGACCAGGTGCACTGGCTCACGCCTATGATCCCAGCACTTTGGGAGGCCGAGGTGGGTGTATCACCTGATTTCGAGACCAGCCTGGCCAACATGGTGAAACCCCATCTCTAATAATACAAAAATAAAAAAATACATGGTGGTGGGTTCCTGTAATCCCAGCTACTCAGGAGGCTAAGTCATGAGAATCGCTTGAACCTCAGAGGTGGAGGTTGCAGTGCACCAAGACTGCGTCACTGCACTCCAGCTTGGATGACAGAGTGAGACTTCATGGTGGGGAGGAGGGGCTGAGCACGGTGGCTCACGCCTATAATCCCAGCACTTTGGGAGGCTAAGGTGGGTGGATCACCTGAGATCAATAGTTCGAGACCAGCCTGGCCAACATGGTGAAACACTGTCTCTACTAAAAATACAAAAAACTGGCCGGCCATGGTGGTGGGCGCCTGTAATCCCAGCTCCTCAGGAGGCTGAGGCAAGAGAATCACTTGAACCCAGGAAGCGGAGGTTGCAGTGAGCTGAGATCGTGCCATTGCACTCCGGCTTGGGTGACAAGAGAAAACTCGATCTCAAACAAAATACAAACCTATCTATCTATAGCATATGATTTCAAATTCTGATCCTTTCAGAGCCTCAGTGATTTCACATAAACAAGTCCCTATTTTCCCATTTCACAGCAAGTATAGCAAATTCACCTACGTAATAAATGTGAGCTACCATTAAATTCAAAAGACACCAATAAATTCCAAGCCACCTTAACCTCTTCACTGGACAGGCAGAGGCTGGGGGGATGGCTACTGTTCTCGAACACCCAACACATCACTTTACAACGTACTGCAAAAGCATTAAGAAATGGAAAACAGGGCTGGGTGCAGTGGATCACACCTATAACACCAGCACTTCAGGGGGCTGAGGCGGGTGGATCATGAGGTCAGGAGTTCAAGACCAGCCTGGCCTACGTGGTGAAACCCCATCTCTACTAAAAATTCAAAAAATTAGCTGGGCATGGTGGGGGACACCTGCAATCCCAGCCACTCAGGAAGCTGAGACAGGAGAATTGCTTGAACTGGGAGGCGGAGGTTGCAGTGAGCCGAGACCACGCCATTGCACTCCAGACTGGGTAACAGAGAGAGACTCTGACTCAATAAGAAGAAAAAAAAAGTTGGCTGGGCACGGTGGCTCACCTGAGGTCAGGAATTCAAGACCAGCCTGGCCATCATGGTGGAACCCCATCTTAAAAAAAAAAAAAAAAAAGTTAAGAAAAGAAAAGAAGGCCGGGTGCAGTGGCTCATGCCTGTAATCCCAGCACTTCGGGACGTTGAGGCAGGCAGATCCCAAGGTCAGGAGATCAAGACCATCCTGGCCAACATGGTGAAACCCTGTCTCTACTAAAAATACAAAAAAATCAGCTGGGCATGGTGGTGCATGCCTGTAGTTCCAGCTACTCAGGAGGCTGAGGCAGAAGAATTGCTTGAACCCAGGAAGCTGAGATTGCAGTGAGCCAAGATCGCACCACTGCACTACAGCCTGGGCAACAGCGCTAGCCTCCATCTCAAAAGAAAAGAAAAGGAAAACAAAGTCCTACTGAAATGTGGATCCTCAGGGAATTCACAAATTCACTCCAGGACATAAGCCTTATATTGTGCCACTCAAATTCCTACCTCAGCTAAATGACAGAAGGCTGTATATCCCAAATTTCTCATTTCTCAGGAAAATTATAAATATCAAATTAACTCAATCAAGACAGTTGAAGGTGAACAAAAAAAAAAATAAATGCCAAATTTATAAACATCAAAAGCTTACTATACTGCTCACTTCGGCAACACATATACTAAACCTGGGAACGTAAGGAGAAGATTAGCATGGCCTGCATGTGAGGTTGACATAATAAAGAAATCTTTTTTATAAAAAAGTTAAAAAACAAAATAAAAAAAAAGCTAACTGTACGCAAATCTAGATGTGTGCAATTTCAAAGCTATGCTTTTTTTCCTACTCCACACAGTTCCTTGGTATGAGAAAGGAATAAACACTACACACCATCCTTAGCTTTATCTTGGTTTCAGTTCTGATAGAAGTTAAACTATTCTCAAAGTGTACAGTCTTAGAAGCAATGTTGCCCCAACCTCCATTTCCAACCTAGCCTAATTCAACCCTTTTCAGGTAATGAGGAGCTTTTGCACTCTTGGAAATAACATCACACTAACGTTAAATAGAATGTGAGTATCCAACAGACCTAACATACTACAGCCCAGCCCATCTGAGCATCAAAGATTCTCAAAAAATCTCCACAAATATTCCCTTGTCACATTTCTTCTGCCTCAGACCCAACAATCCACAAAGCAGAAGCAGAGAAGGAACCCTCCCCATTTTCAAACCTGTGTCTGTAGGACTGGGAGCTGAGGGTGAGCAGGGGAGGGGCTGCTCTGCATGGTCCCACTCCCAGGCTCCTCCTTGGATGCCTGAAGAATGACTGGGTCGTTATCACCACTGCTGCTGGCCGAGGGGCTGGCGTCCGGCTGCAGGGCATGCTGGGAACTGGCCTCATTCTGGGCCACCGGCCACCGGGACCCGCCTTCCAGGGCCCGGGGCCCACCAGGGCGTCCCAGCCTCCGCTCAGGTCCACCAGCCTCTGGAGCACCTAAAGTGGGTAAATAAGATGGAAATGTGGTCAAAGAAGATAAAAAATTATTTTTAAAAAACAGAAATAGCACTGAATAAAGAGAAACACAGTAATTACAGGTTGTATTCTTTAGCATTTACTATGTATGACATACTTTACTTTCTTGATATATTCTATAATCGTCACATCTACCTTAAAAATCAGGTGCTTTTCACACCATAACAATTAACTTCCTTCTTCACACCAAGGATAAAGCCATGGAAGAAAGATCCCCGACCTAAATGGAGCTTACATTTTAATACAATCTGTTTCATAATTTAAGAAGACCTTACGATTTGCAGGTCACAGAGTAAGAAAGTGGTAGGTCTTCAGTTCAGATAGTATGATGCCAAAACCATGGAAAACCTCCTACTCATCCTGGTAGAGCCAGGGTGACCACGTTTTCCTCAACCCACAGTCTCATATCTGTTGTTCACTACTACAATAAAACCCTCCACAGAAAAACCATACGCATCCATTCTCATGGTTCTCTAGAGTGAAAATCCACAATAACTGACCTATAATTGCTCTCATTAACGCAAATATTTCTCCCATTAGCATCAGTACACGAAATGGTAGCAGATCCCTCACCTGTGTGAGCTGAGACCACACCCCCTGTGAAAGTCTGCACTTCCACGGTGCCGCCGTACTGAAGGGAATCACGCCTGAAACAGGAGAGGACAGTGAGAAACTCTTTCACGTTTGCCAACATCCATCAAAGCGTATTATTTACTCCATTTTTTTGAGTCATTTACATATACCCCAATCAGTTCAAAAACTTGAAAGAGAAAATGTACAGTAGTAAGAAAAGCTCATATTTCAAATAAATGTTTCATGAAGACAAATCATGTTTTGTGAATTCTGTATGGACATAAAATCCTTCCCAGGGGAGTAGCAGGAAAGAAGTGAAACAAGAAAGTTAAAAAATCTTAAATGTAAAGACTCCAACCAATGGAGAAAAAAAAAAAAAAAAAAAAAAAAAAACCTGTCACATCCAGAACTTCAGAAATGTGCTACCTGCCTGTGTGCCTTTCCAATGAGGGCTGAACGCAGTAATGAGACTGGACCTCCCGAGAAGAGTCAACAAACATGCCGGTCACAGGAAAATCCGCCCAGGATTCAGGGCAGGGCGCTGTAAATCCCATACCTGCGCCATCAGACACTTCCCCAAACACAAGAATCACAGCAAAGAGAGCCTCAGGAGCAGTCAAAAGTGAGGGAGGCCGCACTGCCAAGAACCACGTACCGGAAAAACAGGCAGGGTGAACCTGCACAAGGCCCGGAAGTGCTTCCCCAGTGTTTAAGGAAATCCCTAAACCAGGGTGCCGCCTTTGATTCACTACCTCCGCCTCCACACGTTCCCAGGACTCGAGCTCACCAAAAGCCAACAAGCCCGAACTCTTGACTTCAGGCTTCGTGACCATCTCCCCTGCCCTCTCAGCGGACTGACCCCGCGTGACCCCTGACCTCTGCCCAAGTTGCCACTAGCCCTGAGATAGCCCCGCCCCCCGACTCCCACCCCACCCAACGTGCGCGCCGGGCGGGGGAGGGGCCGGCGCGTGCGCGGCTGGAGGCGGAGTGAGCCGGCTGCGCGCACGGCCCGGGGGCTCCCGCCAGAACCCGAGCCCACGCACACAAGGGTCGCAGGGCTAGGAAGCCCCTCATCTGAGCCCGTCAGGGAGCGCGCCCCCCGTCACCAGACCAAGAAAAGCTGAGAAAAGGGAGGGTTCGTGCAGCCAGGTCCCGGTCCCCTGGCTGGATGTGGTGGGCGCGCGCCCCGACTACCCGTCCCACGCCCCCCTTGCTCTTCCCGCGCGCCCCTGAGGGGTGACTGGGTTGGTGGGCGGGCAGGAGCGCACCTGGGTCCGTCCTCTCAGGGCTCGCTCGCTCGCTGAGGCACGCGTGCGCAGAAGGGCGGGAGGGACGAGGAGACGCGCCGGGGACCAACGCCGGCCGGCCTGACCCCCTCAGTCTGTCTCTATGGGCGCGCGCCGACAGCCTCGCGCACCGGCCCCGGGGCCCCGGCTGAGGGTGCGCGCGCAGCACCCCGGGAAGGTGGGAGGGGAGGCGGTGGCGGAAAGATGCGCGCGCAGTCAGCCGTCAGGGGAGGGGGAACTGTAGAGCGTCCGCCATCTTGTCTCCCTCTCCTTACCTGCGTCCTCGGGGGCGTGCGCACCACCCCCCCCCCGCCGAGGAGGGGGGAGGGCCCCCTCTTGGTCACCGCCTTCGAGGCCTTTAAACTCCCGTGGGGACTGCGGCTACTGCCACCGCCTTGCCTCCACTGCTTCTTCTCGCAGCACACAGATGCGGACGGTGGGTGGGAAAAAGGGGAGACACGCTACTGCCCGCGAACCGCCGCCGCCGCTCCCGAGGCCTCACCAAAATGGCCGCCGCCGTCTCGGCCGCCACCACCACCACAACCACCACTGCTCGCTATCGCTACCGCCGGCGCGGCCCGTCCTCTCGCGAGAGACAGTAACTGGAGGGTTGGAGGTGGGGAGGCTCGCGTGCCTCGTAGGGCGCCGCCCGGCGCGCAAGGCAGGCTGGGACGTGTAGTCGGCCGGAGGCTACGCGCGCGCCCCTCCTCGGAGCGCCCTTACCGTCTCTCCCTAGAGCCACCTGGGGCTGCATTGCGGCTCCGAGCTCCGACCACAGCCACCTCTTGTTTTATTTACAGATCACCCAGTGAGATGAAGCAAGTTAGCAGTGGAATCTGGGCCTTCAGATTCCCATGGCGGCCCACTTCTGTAGTGCTGCTTCGTTTTACACCAGGATGGTCTCCTGATAGCTTTCAAACACACTTGCCATCTGTTCGTAAACTTTCTAGGTTAAGAACCCCCCTTTGAGAATCTGATACTTTTACTCCAGAATAGAACAATAAATAGCAGCTACCTTCTACTGATGCTACATTGTGCATTGATGATCTCTTTTAATCCTAACAATGCTCCATTTTACAAACGAATTGAGGCTCAGGCGTTAAACACAGTGACAGATCCTGAAGTCAAGATTCCTAGCCAAGCAGTCTAAGCCACAAGAATGCACAAGAATTTTACCTGAAGCCCACCCTAAGAGGCCAGGTTAGGAAGCTCTGATGAAGCTCCCCTTCCTCTACTCAATTTAGCCCTTTCCTGTGAAGAAGGAATTGTTGGTCCCATTTTAAGGTAAAGTTTGGGTTGGAAAAAAAGTGGATGATGCCCGTCTTTTCTAGACCCTTCTCCCATCACCCCCAGAAGAGGGGAGCCCAGGCCAGAGTCTGAATGGGTTGGACCTAGCCTTGTGCCATTAACTCCTTGCTGTGTGACCTTGAGCAATTAACTTCACCTTTCTGAGCTTCAGTTTCCTCTGTAAAGTGAGGATAGAATTGCCGATGTGAAATTGGACTGAAAGATCTAAAGGGCCAGGTGTAGTGGCTCACACCTGTAATTCCAGCACTTTAGGAGGCTGAGGCAATAGGAGGATCAGTTGAGGCCAGGAGCCCCAGACCAGTCTGGGCAACATAGTGAGACCTCCTCTCTACAGTAAATTAAATGAAGAAAAGAGAGAAAGCTCTAAAGAACCACCTAAATGCAGAGTGTATTTCACTATAGTTCACTGAACTATATAGTTCAGTGTCTCACACTCATATGATCTTAAGGTCAAGTTTAGCCTTCTGATGTGCTTTGCATAGTGTTTGTTTACTTATGTATTAATTTATTGAGATGGAATCTCACTCTGTCACCCAGGCCACAGTGCAATGGCACAGTCTTGGCTCCCTGCAGCCTCTGCCTCCTGGGCTCAAGCAACTCTCATGGCTCAGCCTCCCAAGTAGCTGGGATTGCAGATGTGCACTACCACACTCAAACTCCTGACCTCAGGTGATCTGCCTGCCTCAGCCTCCCAAAGTGCTGGGACTACAGGTGTGAACCACCACCCCCAGCCACTTTACATAGTGTTTTAATATTCTGGGTATTATTAATACTTCAAGCAGCTGGTGCGGTGGCTCATGCCTGTAATCCCACCACTTTGGGAGGCCAAGGCGGGCAGATCACCTGAGATCGAGAGTTTGAGACCAGCCTGGCCAACATGGAGAAACCCAGATCTACTAAAAATGCAAAATTAGCTGGGCATGGTGGTGCACGCCTGTAATGCCAGCTACTTGAACCCAGGAGGCGGAGGTTGAGGTGAGCTGAGATCATGCCATTGCACTCCAGTCTGGGCAACAAGACTAAAACTCTTGTCTCAAAAAAAAAAAAAGAGAGAAAAAAAATACTTCAGGCAAGAGAATGACATCTCCAATGTGCCGTTCCCAATTATCTTGCACTGGGCAACTTAACAACTAAACATTTGTCGTATCTGACACCTAAAGGCAGTTAAACTTGTGACCTCTTGTTCATACACAAGCATGTCAGCGATTGTGTTCTCCTAACCAGCATTTTGTATGCCCATTTCCTATCTGGCCCTGTGCTGGGTGCAGTGGGAGACACAGGAGGGAAGATGTCACAGTCCCCACTCTCAAGAACTTAGTCTCATTGCAAGATAAGCTGTGAGCTTGGTAAAAGTCCTGGCAGTGTTATGGTGTCTCAAGGGAAGGATGGTCAAGTAACTCTCCAAGGGTCAGGTTGGATACCCAGGGAGGTATCAGGGAAGGCTTCCTAGAGAAGTATCACTTGAACCTGACTGAAAATTTGGGCACGAAGACAGGCACTCTAGGAAAATGACAAACCTCCACAAGTTTGCTGGCTCAGGTTGGGGGAGACAGTGAATCAGCTTGTGGCCCAGGCTGGCTTGTAGTGGTTCGATCATAGCTCACTGCAGCCTCAACCTCCTGGGCTCAGGTGATTCTCACACCTCAGCCTTCCAAGTAGCTGAGACTACAGGTGCACACCACCAGGCCTGGCTATTTTTATTTTTTTTTGTAGAGAAAGTAGGAGGTCTCACTATGTTGAACACTTGGCCTCAAACAACCCTCCTGTCTCAGCCTCCCAAAGTGTTGGGACTACAGGCATGAGCCACCACACCTGGCCCCAGCTGGTCCTCTTTATGAGGGAGCAGGTTGAGACACTGTTAGATCTCCTGGATCCAAGTGGCTAAAGGCTCAGCATGCCAGGCTAGGTATGGGACATTCGTTTGGAAGTGACAGGGAGCTATTGAAAGTTGCTGAGCAAGGGCTGGGCATGGCCCATGCTCCACTTTACAAAGGGTGATGTAACAAGATGCACGGGATGTTTGTACGGCTGGAGACAGGGAGGATGCCAGCAGTCACCTGGGTGTAATGAGAGCTGTTGGCCAGGAGGTGGCAGTGGAGATGGGGGGGAGACACTGAGAAGGAAAAATTAGCGGAACTTTGCCGTTTATTGCTAGTGATGATAATCCTCTAAACAGCATTCCTTCTGTGATTCCAGTCTTTCCCAGGCTCTTCCTACCTCCCTGGCCACTTCCTCTCCCTCTCCCTTAGAGGACACTTCTGGACCCCTCCATCAATTGGTGGGGCTGCTAAGGATTCTTCCCTCAACTGCCTTCTCTCATCCAACAAGTTCTCAAGGGCCAGGGCAGATATTGTAAAACTAATAAAGCTTCAGCTTCCAGGACTCCTCCCTTTAATAGACTTTCCATTGGTATTAGTGGCTAGGGGTTACAGAACCATCTAGGTGAGGTAGAGAAGCCAGGTTGTAACCAGAAAACAACTCACATATAAGCATTTCTGGTGATTTGCCTAAAGAGATCTTAGAGGGGAAAAAGGGTATTAATCTCTAAGGCTCCAGTAATTTCTCATGATTTCCACGTTTATTCTAATTACTATTTCTTAAGCCAACGACTGCCCCAGCTCAGAACCCCCTAACTCCTGCAATCCTTCTGCAGGAGGCCTGCTGGAAACCTTGGACTCCTCCATCCAAAAGTGAACTCACAGCCAGGCACAGTGACTCCTGCCTGTAATCCCAGTACTTTGGGAGGCCAAGGCGGGCAGATCACCTGAGGTCAGGAGTTTGAGACCAGCCTGGCCAACATGGTGAAACCCTGTCTCTACTAAAAATTCAAAATTAGCCGGGCATGGTGGCGGGCATCCGTAATCCCAGCTACTCGGGGGAGGCTGAGGCAGGAGAATCGCTTGAACCCAGGAGGTGGAGGTTCCAGTAAACTGCAACTTCTTGTCTGGGCTACAAGAGTAAGACTCCGTTTAAAAAAAAAAGACAGCGAACTCACCATCCAAACAAAACGTGCTCCTCCTCCCTCTGCCCTGAGGAGATGGCACTATCCACTCAGTTGCTCAAGCTAGAAAAGGCATCACTTTGCCTTTTCATCATGCCCCACGTCCAGTCTCGTGCATTACATCTTAAATATTTCTCTATTCTATCTGTTTCTCTGCACTCTCACAGGAGATCCTAAGCCCTTGATGATTTATAATTGCAAGAACTGGCTGGTTTGAAATCTTAGCGCCACCACCATAGTCTCCAATAGCTTCCCCACCCCATTCTTTGATAGGGACAGTTGATGTTTCTCAGTCTTATGTAAAGTGATATACAAATGAGGCTTCCAGATGAACTGAGTCCTCCAGCCTCTGCTCTTTTCCATCCCTACAGCTGCTCCTATCCCCCCTGACAAGCCAAAATTCTGGATCCAAAGCAGTCTGCACCAGCCTCCTTATTGATTTCTGTGTGGCCAGTCTCTCCTGCCCCACCAAAAACCAGTTCCCATGTGGTAACCATTGCAGTGGGGGAATCGGAACAAGCATTTGATAGCGTGACCTAATGTTAGGAACTGGCGAGGGCAATTACATAATAAAGCAGGTAGAGAGGGGCAGGGGAGGGGCCCTTTTAGACCAGGGGGTCTCTGGTGAGGTGGCAGTTGGATGGAAACCTGAAGAAGACTTCTCCACACACCAGCCAGAGGAAATTTGTCTCCGCAGATTGGACAGAGTCACTCTCCTCCTTCAGGTCCTTTTGTGGGCTCCCATGAAACCCCTTTCTGAGGCCCCCCTGCATGACGAGCCCTTGGCAGATTCTCCAGCCTCATCTCTCCCAGCGCCCTGCACTCCAGCCACTGCTGTCTCTCTACAGGCTCTTTTCTCTGTTCTAGGCTTTCTCACACTGGCTTCTCTTTTTCCTTTCACTCAGTTACAACCTACACATCCTTAGTCCTAGGACGATGTCATGGCCTCCAGAAGCCTTCCCTGCCCTCAAACTGTACTGTGTCTCCTGTAATATTCTGTGCTTTTTCTTCTTCTTCTCCATACTCTGGGAATAATTCCTTGGGCTCACCTCTGTCTTGTTCACTTTGGTGCATGCTGTCTATATCTATTGTCTGGGGGAGTGCCACGCACATCATAAATATCAACACATTGGGCTTGGTTGATGCCTGCGTGTTGCATGACAGCAATAACTCATGTATGCTATTTTTTTTCTTTTCTTTTTTTTTTTTTTT
>NW_016107867.1:927294-928383 GCF_001604975.1 Cebus imitator
AAAAAAAAAAAAAAAAATGAAGTCTTGCCATGCACAGTGGCTCATGCCTATAATCCCAGCATTTTGGGAGGTAGAGGCGGGTGAATCATCTAAGGTCAGGAGTTGGAAACCACCAGCCTGGCCAACATGGTGAAACCCCATCTCTACTAAAAATATAAAAAATTAGCCGGCATGGTGGTGCGTGCCTATAATCCCAGCTACTTGGGAGGCTGAGGCAGGAGAATAGCTTGAACCTGGGAGGCGGAGGTTGCAGTGAGCCAAGATCGCCTCATTGCACTCCAACCTGGGCAACAAGAACAAAACTTCGGCCGGGCGCGGTGGCTCACGCCTGTAATCCCAGCACTTTGGGAGGCCGAGGCGGGTGGATCACGAGATCGAGACCATCCTGGTTAACACGGTGAAACCCCGTCTCTACTAAAAATACAAAAAATTAGCTGGGCATGGTGGCACATGCCTGTAGTCCCGGCTACTCGGGAGGCTGAGGCAGAAGAATTGCCTGAACCCAGGAAGCAGAGGTTGTGGTGAGCTGAGGTCGCGCCATTGCACTCCAGCCTGGGTAACAAGAGCGAAACTCTGTCTCAGAAAAAAAAAAAAAAAAAAAAAAAAAAAAATTTTTTTTTTTTTTTTTTTTTTTTTCCCCCAAAAGATGGCTTCTCACTCTTTGCCCAGGCTGGAGCTGGAGGGCAGTGGTGGGCATCATGGCTTACTTCAGCCTCAAATTCAGGGTTCGAACAATCCTCCTGCCTCAGCCTCCTGAGTAGCTGAGACCATAGGTGACAGCCACCATGGCTGGCTAACTTTTTTTTCCTTAAGAGACAAGGTCTTGGCCAGGTGTTGTGGCTCACGCCTGTAACCCCAGCACTTTAGGAGGTCAAGGTGGGTGGATCACCTGAGGTCAGCAATTCGAGACCGGCCTCACCAACATGGAGAAACCCTGTCTCTACTAAAAACGCAAAATTAGCCAGGTGTGGTGGCGCATGTCTGTAATCCCAGCTACTCGGGAGGCTGAGACAGGAGAATTCCTTTGAACCCAAGAGGCAGAGGTTGAGATGAGCTGAGATCGTGCCATTGCACTCCAGCCTGGGCAAC
>NW_016107867.1:929805-932375 GCF_001604975.1 Cebus imitator
GACAGAGTCTCTCTCTGTCACCAGGCGCCAAGCTGGAGGGCAGTGGTGCGATCTTGGCTCACTGAAACCTCTGCCTCCCGGGTTCAAGCAATTCTCCTGCCTCAGCCTCCCGAAGTAGCTGGGACTACAGGTGTGCGCCACCACACCCAGTTAATTTTTGTATTTTAGTAGAGACGGGGTTTCACCATGTTGGCCAGGATGGTCTCGATCTCTTGACCTTGTGATCCGCCCACCTTGGCTTCCCAAAGTGCTGGGATGACAGGCTTGAGCCACCGTGTCCGGCCCACATTTGTGCTCTTAATTGCTGTGCAATACAGCTTGTCAAACCCCGGTCTATCATCTGAGCCCATCTACCATGTGCCAGGCATTATTCTAGGCACTGGGGAAGATAATGTTGGAAAAACAAGTAAAAAACTCAAGATTTCGGTTTATCAAGCTTACATTCCTGGCGGAAGAAGACAAAAAACAAACATATAAATAAATATGAATATAAAATAATGATGGCTGTCTGGGAGTGGTCGCTCACACCTGTAATCCCAGGACTTTGGGAGGCCGGGGCAGGCAGATCCCTTGAGGCCAGGAGTTTGAGACCAACCTGGCTAACATGGTGAAAAACCGTCTCTACCAAAAATACCAAAATTCGCTGGGCATGGTGATCCCTGCCTGTAGTCCCAGCTACTTGGGAGGCTGAGGCAGGAGAATTGCTTGAACCCAGTGGGTAGAGGTTGTAGTGAGCCCAGATTGCCCCACTGCACTCCAGCCTGGGCGACAGAGTGAGATTCCATCTCAAAAAGTAAATAAATAAAATAAAATAATGACGGCTGATATATGTTATGAAAAATTAAGGTGGGGTGGATGAGATGGGGTGAGGGGCAGAAGAGTTGCTGTTTTAGACAAGGTTGTCTGGGAGGGCCTCTCTAGTGTGGTGACATTTGAACAGAGATGCTTTGGGGGAAGGGCATCCTGAGTAGAGGTAAATAAGTATAAAAGGGCTGCCTGTGGTGGCTCACTCCTGTAATCCCAGCACTTTGGGAGGCTGAAGCAGGTGGATCACCTGAAGTCAGGAGTTCAAGACCAGCCTGGCTAACATGGTAAAAGCCCATCTCTACTAAAAATACAAAAATTTGGCTGGGCGTGGTGTTGAGCACATGTATTCCCAGCTACACGAGAAACTGAAGCAGGTTAATCGCTTGAACCCAGGAGGCAGAGGTTGCAGTGAGCCAAGATCGTGCAATTGTACTCTACCCTGGGCAACAAGAGCAAAACTCTGTCGCTAGACGGAGATTGAAATCTTTAAGTAGAAAGGGAATGTGGTGGTAGGGTTGTCAGATTTAGCAAATAACTCTTTTGGGGAACCTTTGGGAAGAAACTCCAGAAGGCAGCTGTGGGTGGCTGAGGTCTTAGCAGGCTAGGAGAGGGTAGGTAGATGCTAGAATACCTCTCTTCAAGGACTGCAAACTTCTCAAAACACAGCCAAGCATAGAGCCTTCATGGGTTGAACCCAACACTTTTTTTTTTGAGACAGAGTCTCTCTCTGTCACTAGGCTGGAGTGCAGTGGCACGATCTCGGCTCACTGCAACCTTCGACTCCCTGGTTCAAGCAATTCTCCCACCTCAGCCTACTGAGTAGCTGAGACTAAAGGTGCACCCCACCACACCTGGGTAATATTTGTATTTTTAGTAGAGACGGGGTTTCACCATGCTGGCCAGAATGGTCTTGATCTCTTGACCTTGTGATCCGCCTGCCTCGGCCTCCGAAAGTGCTGGGATTACAGGCGTGAGCCATGACACACAGCCAATAATTCCATTTTCTGATGGGCTCTATCTCTTTCCCGTTCAAGCTGCTTCCTCCCATCCCAAGCCAGGAAACCACTATCTTGAACTTTGTGTTTATTATTTCCTTGCCTTTAGTTTTGTACTTTTATTCTCTATATGAGGATTAAACAGTATTAAGACGGGTGAATCATGAGGTCAAGAGATCGTGACCATCCTGGTCAACATGGTGAAACCCCGCCTCTACTAAAAATACACAAATTAGCTGGGCATGGTGGCACGCGCCTGTAGTCCCAGCTGCTCGGGGAGGCTGAGGCAGGAGAATTGCTTGAACCCAGGAGGTGGAGGTTTCGGTGAGTGAGATCATGCCACTGCACTCCAGTCTGGGTAACAAGAGTGAAACTCTGTCTCACACACACAAAAAAAACAACAACTATTTTCTTTAGTTTTAATGTTTCTCAATTTTTAAATTTTTTTTTTTTTTTTTAGATGGAGTCTCCCTCTGTAGCCCAGGCTGGAGTGCAGTGGCACGATCTCAGCTCACTGCAAGCTCTGCCTCCCAGGTCCCAGTTCAAGCAACTCTCCTACCTCCCCCTCCCAAGTAGCTGGGATTACAGGTACAAGCCACCATGCCCAGCTAATTTTTGTATTTTTTAGTAGAGACGGGGTTTCCCCATGTTGGCCAGTCTGGTCTTGAACTCCTGACCTCATGATCTGCCTGCCTAGGCCTCCCAAAGTGCTGGGATTAGAGACGTAAGCCACTGCACCTGGTCCTCAATTTTTTTTTTTTTTTTTTT
>NW_016107867.1:933107-934362 GCF_001604975.1 Cebus imitator
AAAAAAAAAAAAAAAAAAAAGTAATCTTCTAGCTGCTTCTTTTTTACACTCAATATTGTATTAACAAAAATCATTCAAACTTTTATGTGTGGCTCTGGTTCATTGAAATTTCACTCTTTCATAATATTTTATTTTTTCAAGGTACCTCAATGTGTTTATCCATTCTCCTGTTGAAGGGCATTTTGGTTTCTTTCTGGGTGTTTCTGCCATATGTTGACTGCAGTTATGAATATTCATGTACATGTCTCCTGGAACACTTGAGCAAGACTTGCTCCTGGATATTTGCCCATAAGTGGAGCTGCTGGGATTTAAGGTATGTAAATGTTCAATTTGACAAGAGAATGATAATTTTTGGCTGGGTGCGGTGGCTCAGGCCTGTAATCCTAGCATTTGGGAGGCCAAGGTGTGGGTGGATCAGTTGAGGCCAAGAGTTCGAGACCAGCCTGGGCAACATGGTGAAACCCAGTCTCCACCAAAAAATACAGAAGTTAGCCAGGTGTGGTGGCAAGTGCCTGTAGTCCCCACCTACTCAGGAGGCTCAGGCATAGGTTGCAGTGAGCCGAGATCACGCCATTGTACTCCAGCTTGGGCAACAAAGCAAGATTCTGTCTCAAAAAAAAAAAAAAGAGATAATCTTCTTCAAAATGATGGTACGGGCCCACACCTGTAATCCAGGCACTTTGGAGGCCAAGGTGGGTGGATCACCTGAGGTCGGGAGCTCAAGACCAGCCTGACCAATATGGTGAAACCCCGTCTTTAAAAAAAAAAAAAAAAAAATGATGGTACAGATACATATTCCCCCCAACAATGTATAGAAGATCTGTTGATCATACTTGGTGTTATCTGACTTCTTAATTTTTGCCTTGCACTGGGTATAAAATGGTACCGCATTATGATCTCTATATTTCCTTGATCACTAATGATATTGAGCATCTCTTCATAAGCTTTTTAGCCATGTTTCTTCCTTGTCGAAATGCGTGTTCAAGTCTTTTGTCCATTTTTCTACTAGCTTATTGTCATTTATTTATTTGTATTTGTTTATTTTTTTCTTTACTTTTCTTTTCCTTTTTTTCTTTTTTTTGAGATGGAGTTTTGCTCTTGTTACCCAGGCTGGAGTGCAATGGCGCGATCTCGGCTCATCGCAACCTCTGCCTCCTGGGTTCAGGCAATTCTCCTGCCTCAGCCTCCTGAGTAGCTGGGATTACAGGCGCGCGCCACCATGCCCAGCTGATTTTTTGTATTTTGAGTAGAGACG
>NW_016107867.1:938657-940097 GCF_001604975.1 Cebus imitator
AAAAAAAAAAAAAAAAAAAATTTTATTGTATACATATATTTTGAGATGGAGTCTGGATCTGTCGCCCCGGCTAGAGTGTAATAGCACAATCTCGGTTCACTGCAACTTCCACCACCCGGGTTCAAGTGATTCTCCCTACTTCAGTCTCCAGAGTAGCTGGGATTACAGGCACCTGCTGCCACGCCCAGTTAATTTTTGTATTTTTAGTAGAGGCAGTGTTTTGCCATGCTGGTCAGGCTGGTCTCCAACTTCTGGTCTCAGATGATCCACCTACCTCAGCCTCCCAAAGTGCTGTGATTACAGGCAGGAACCACCGTGCCTGACCTAGAATCAATATTTCAGTGGATACCTGTGTAGGGAAAACTCTCTCTAACCATGTTTCTCTTCTACTCTCCCACCACAGCAGTCGTCAAAACAGAAGAAGATGTCTGTGGCCAAATGGGTGCCAGATTTTTCCCCACAACAAGCCAGGGACACCAGCTGGGTGTCCTCTAACTCAGCTCTGACACTATGTATCTGGAAATAGTGTCAGATCCCAAAGGTTGAGACTCAGTCCCAAGACCCCCCCTACACATAACAGTTGCAAGTCTGGATCTCTGGGCTTCTGACCCACAGGCTTCCAGGTTGGGATTCCTATGGCCCCCTCTCTGGGTTCAATTAATTTGCAGGAGTGGCTCACAGAACTCAGGGAGACACATTTACCGGTTTGTTATACAGGATATTGCAAGGGATACAGACGTGTAGGTTGATGTATGGGAGACGGAGCGTGTTCAGCTATCCAGAAGCTCACTGAACCTGGTCCTCTTGGGTCTTTTCTTTTCTTTTCTCTCTCTGTCTCTCTCTTTTTTTTCCTGAGACAGAGTCTTGCTCTGTCGCCCACATTGGAATGCAGTGGTGGGATCTTGGGTCACTGCAACCTCCACTGACTGGGTTCAAGTGATTCTCCCACCTCAGCCTCCCCGGTAGGTGGGACTACAGGTGCGTGCCACCCCACCCGGCTAATTTTTGTATTTTTTGTGGAGATGAGGTTTCACCATGTTGACCAGGCTGGTCTAAAACTCCTAACCTCAGGTGATCCACCCACCTTGGCCTCCCAAAGTGCTGGGATTACAAGCATGAACCTGCACCTGGCCTTCTTTTTTTTTTCTTTCTTTCTTTTCTTTTTCTGAGGCAGGATCTCGCTGTGTCACCCAGGCTGGAGTGCAGTGCCATGATCATGGCTTACTACAGCCTTGACCTCTTGGGCCAGGGGATCCTCCCACCTCAGCCTCCTGAGTAGCTGGGACTAAAGGTATGCACCACTGTGCCTGCCTAATTTTTTGTAGAGATGAGATCTCCCTATGTTGCCCAGGCTGATCTGAAACTCCAGGGCTCAAGGGATCCTCCCACCTAGGCCTGCCAAAGTGTTGGGAGTACAGGTGTGGGCCATGCATTTGTTGA
>NW_016107867.1:940989-942264 GCF_001604975.1 Cebus imitator
AGTAGCTGGGACTACAGACACGCGCCACCATGCCCAGCTAATTTTTTGTATTTTTAGTAGAGACGGGGTTTCACCATGTTGACCAGGATGGTCTCGATCTCTTGACCTTGTGATCTACCCGCCTTGGCCTCCCAAAGTGCTGGGATTACAGGCTTGAGCCACCGCGCCCGGCCCTATTTCTTGACTTTTTATGGAAGCTTCATGGCATCAGCAATCCTGCCCTCAGAACCCTTTTCTGGGAGAGCTTTAAAGCCCACAATCTAAAAACAACAACAACAAAAAACCCCACAATCAGAAAGGCAGAGAGTAGATTAGAGTCTTCCCTTGGGGCAGGTGGAGGTGAAAGGAGGGCAGGAGAGAGACTGTTTCCTAACACCTAACACACCCAACATTGTAACAAAAGCCTGTAATAAGGGATAGGGAGTTAGGAGCCAAGAACCATGGGTGAAAACCGATACATAACAGCTAGTATCCTTGTAGTGAATATCTTCACAAGTAAGGAAACACTGTAAGGTTTTTGTTTTGTTTTGTTATTCTTCTTTTTTTAGACATATTTTCGCTCTTGTTGCACAGTCTGGCATACAACAGCACAATCTCGGCTCACCGCAACCTCTGTTTTCTGGGTTCAAGCAATTCTCCTGCCTCAGCCTCCCAAGTAGCTGGGATTACAGGCATATGCCATCACGCCCAGCTTATTTTATATTTTTAGTAGAGATGGGGGTTTCTCCATGTTGGCCAGGCTGCTCTCGAACTCCCGATCTCAGGTGATCCGCCCGCCTCAGCTTCCCAAAGTGCTGGGATTAAAGGCGTGAGCCACCCAGTTCCGCTGTTTTGTTTGTTTGTTTGTTTTCTTCATCTAGAGTTGATTGTTTTTTGCCTTTTTTTTTAAGATTCAGTCTTACTCTTGTCCACCAGGCTGGAGTGCAATGGTGTGATCTCAGCTCACTGCAGCCACCACTTCCTGGGATCAAGCAATCCTCTTGCCTCAGCCTCCAAAGTAGCTGGGATTACAGGTGCCCACCACCATGCCCTGCTAATTTTTGTATTTTTAGTAGAGATGGGGTTTTTACCATGTTGGCCAGGCTGGTCTTGAACTCCTGACCTCAGGTAATCTGCCCGCCTCGGCCTCCCAAAGTGCTGGGATTACAGGTGTGAGCCCCTGCGCCCGGCCTTGTTTTGTTTTTCTAAGTATTTCTACAGGCCAGGTGCACGCCTGTAATCCCAGTTACTCAGGAGGCTGAGGCAGGAGAATCTCTTGAACCTGGGAAGCAGAGG
>NW_016107867.1:942713-945769 GCF_001604975.1 Cebus imitator
CATGGCTGGGCTCAGTGGTTCATGCCTGTAATCTCAGCACTTTGGGAGGCCGAGGTGGGTGAATCCCTTGAACCCAGGAAGCAGAGGCTGCAGTGCCCAGATCATACCACTACACTCCAGCCTGGGCAACAGAGCAGGACTCTGTCTCAAAAATAAAAATAATTAATTAATTAATAATAAATAAATAATACAAAAATTAGCCAGGTGTGGTGGCAGGCACCTGTAATCCAAGCTACTTGGGAGGCTTAGGCAGGATAATCGCTTGAACCCAGGAGATGGAGGTTGCAGTGAGCCGAGATCACTCCAGCCTTGGTGACAGCAAGACTCTGTGTCAAATAAATAAATAAAATTAAAAAGTATATCTCCACGAGGCACAGAGGCTGACTCCTGTAATCCCATCACTTTGGGAGTCCAAGGTGGGAGAATTGCTTGAGGCCAGGAGTTCAAGACTAGCCTGGGCAACATAGTGAGACGCTGTCTCTATTTTGCTTTTCAGACGGAGTTTCACTGTTGTTGCCCAGGCTGGAGTGCCATGGCTCACTGCACCTTGCACCTCCCGAGTTCAAGCAATTCTGCCTCAGCCTCCTGAGTAGCTGGGACTACAGGCGCCCACTACCATGCCCAGCTGATTTTTTGTATTTTGGGTAGAGATGGGGTTTTACCATGTTGGCCAAGCTGGTCTTCAGCCCCTGACCTCAGATGATCTGCCCGCCTTGGCCTCCCCAAAATGCTGGGATTATAGGCATGAGCCACCTCGCCCAGCCGACCCTGTCTCTATTTTTTAAATACTTATACATACATTTAGGTATCTCATCTCTCTATTGCTTGTTTAACTAGCCTGTTCTGTGCCTAGCACAATGGCTCTAGGCATCCTTAGTCTTTTTTTATTATTTATTTATTTATTTTTGAGGTGGAGTCTCGCTCTGTTGCCCAGGCTGGAGAGTAGTGGCGCAATCTTGGCTCACTTCTTGAACTCGTGGGTTCAAGCAATTCTCCTGCCTTAGCCTCCCTAGTAGCTGTGATTACAGGCATGCGGTACCACGCCCAGCTAATTTTTGTAGTTTTAGTAGAGACTGGGTTTCACCATGTTGGCCAAGCTGGTCTCGAACTCTTAATCTCAGGTGATCTGCCCACCTCGGCCTCTCAAAGTGTTGGGATTACAGGCATAAGCCACCGCGTCTGGCCGGCATCCTCAGTCTTGATTTCACACATTGTTCCTCCGTCCTGTCTTCCCCCAGGAAACCGACAGTGGCTCTGTGATGCCAGAATTAAGTCTCAGAAATCTAGGGGAGTCTCCTACACTTCTGAAGTAGGAGTGAGGTAGGGAGGTTTGGGGTTAAATTATTTCCTTAGATAAGGAAAACTGCCTCCTTTCTAGTTAAGTGCCAAACTCTTCATAAACATTTCTCCAAAGCCCCAAGAAGTCAGCCTCATTACCTCCCTGTTTTCCTGCATTAACCTGAAACACAGTGACCTCAAGTAACAGGCCACAGTTCACATCCCCCTTAGGGCCCTTGCCTGGATTCCAATCTGTAGGCTTTGGGAAATGTTTATTAACGAGTAAAGCTGTGTGTGAGTGTATCAGTAAGCACTTGTTAACTGATTTCTCTCCTTTCAAAGTACTAAACATTTCCATTGTATACTTCCAAGGACTCATTGTTTTGTTAATAAAAAAAGTCAACACTCATTTACATCACTGAGAGCCCCTTCTCCTCATTCCCAGTGGGACTTTGAGAGCAGAAGCTAGTTTTAGGGAAAGAGTTAGGGACTAGAAGATCTGCCCTTGATGTGGGCGCCTAACAGAGCCTGACACCTAGTTCTATAAATGTTGACGGTATTATTATTCAGAACATTTACATAAGAATCACCCTGATGGCTACTGTTTTGTGGACCTCGACCATGCTCCGGTGCTGGGGGAGTCCTTTTTCCTTTGCAGCAGGCTTTTTCTTTCTTTCTTTTTTTTTGGAAATGGAGTTTCACTCTGGTTGCCCAGGCTGGAGTACAGTGGCATGATCTCAGCTTACTGCAACCTCCAGCTCCCAGGTTCAAGTGATTCTCTTGCCTCGCCTCTCGAGTAGCTGAGATTACAGGTGCTTGCCACAACACCCAGCTGATTTTTGTATTTTTAGTAGAGGTGGGGTTTCACCATCTTGGCCAGGCTGGTCTTGAACTTCTGACCTCATGATCCACTTGCCTCGTCCTCTCAAAGTTCTGGGATTACAGGTGTGAGCCACTGCACCTGGCCTTTTGTTCTGTTTTGTTTTTTGTTTTTTTGAGAAGCAGCCTCACTCCGTTGCCCAGGCTGGAGTGCAGTGGTACGATCTCGGCTCACTGCAACATCCGCCTCCCAGGTTCAAGCGATTCTTCTGCCTCCGCCCCCCGAGTAGCTGGGATTACAGGTGCTCGCCATCATGCCCAGCTAATTTTTGTTATTATTATTTTTTTTTAGTAGAGACGGTGTCTCACCATATCGGCCAGGCTGGTCTCGAACTCCAGATCTTGTGATCTGCCCACCTCAGCTTCCCAAAGTTCTGGGATTACAGGCATAAACCACCACGTCTGGCCACTTTTTTCCTCTTCTTTTTTGAGAGTTTTGAAAGCAAAGGAATGACATCACCTGACTTAGGTTTTTAAAGGACCACACAAGTGCAAGGTCTGTGAATTGAAATATTACAACTCCCATGTTACTGGGGCATTTTCTATTATTCACCTGTTCTAACTAGAATATTTAGGGGCCTAGCCTGCTTTAAGGAAATCCAATGTGCAAAAATCCAAATAGAACTAACTTTCCCTGAGGGACTGGCAGTCATTGTAAATTGCTCAGTGTAGCAGGGGTAATGGGGTGATCTGGAGCCTCTGGGCCCAGCTTTCTTTGCATTGGAAGGACTCATCACCACAAAGCCCATCAGCTGCACCTTCACAGGTGCCTTCTGCTCACATATGTGCACACAGCCATAAAAAAATGGGTGTTTCTGAATGGCTCCAGAATCAGATAATGGCAATGGTTGTACAACTTTGTGAATATACTAAAACTACCAAATAGCACACTTTACCTT
>NW_016107867.1:946159-948199 GCF_001604975.1 Cebus imitator
TTTTTAGATGGAATCTTTCTCTGTTGCCCAGGCCAGAGTGCAGTGGCAGGATCTCAGTTTACTGCAACCTCTGCCTCCCAGTTTTAAATGACTCATGCCTCAGCCTCCCAAGTAGCTGGGATTACACATGTGGGACACCACACCCAGCTAATTTTTATATTCTTGTAGAGAGAGGGTTTCATCATGTTTACCAGCCTGGTCTTAAACTTCTGATCTCAGGTGATCCTCTTGCCTCAGCATCCCAAAGTGCTGGGATTACAGGTGTGACCCACAGCGGCGGCCAGTTTTTTTGTTTGTTTGTTTTGTTTTATTTTATTTTGAAATGGAATCTTGCTCTGTCACCAGGCTGGAGTGCAGTGGCAGGATCTCAGCTCACTCCAACCTCCACTTCCTGGGTTCAAGAAATTCTTCTGCTGCAGCCTCTGGAGTAGCTGAGATTACAGGCATGCGCCACCATGTCCAGCTAATTTTTTTGGTAGAGATGGGGTTTCACCATGTTGGTCAGGCTGGTCTCGAACTCCTGACCTCAGGTGATCTGACTCCCTCGGCCTGCCAAAGTGCTGGGATTATAGGTGTGAGCCACCAAGCCTGGCCGTGTGTTTGTTTTGTTTTGTTCTTTTGAGATAGAGTCTCACTCTGTGACCCAGGCTGGAGTGCAATGGCATGATCTTGGCTTACTGCAACCTCTGCCTCCCAGGTTCAAGAGATTCTTCTGCCTCAGCCTCCCCGAGTAGTTGGGACTATAGGTGAGCACCACCACGTCTGGCTAATTTTTGTATTTTTAGTAGAAACGAGGCTTCATGATATTGGCCAGGCTGGTCTTGAACTCCTGAACTTGTGATCTGCCTGTCTTGGCCTCCCAAAGTGCTGGGATTACAGGCGTGAGCCACACCGCCCTGCCAGTTTTGTTTTTACATAAAGACGCGTCTTGTACTCCTGGACTTAAGGGATCCTACTTCTTCAGTTCCTGAAGTGCTGGGATTACAGGTAGGAGCCATTGTACCCAACTCCCATCTCTACTTTTAAATAACAAACGTGTATATATATAACTTTCATTTTTTTTCTTTCTTTTTTTTTTTTTTTGAGATGGAGTTTTTTTTTTGCTGCCCAGGCTGGAGTGCAATGGCGCCATCTCAGCTCACCGAAACCTCTGCCTCGCAGGTTCAAGTGATTCTTCCGCCTCAACCTCCCAAGTAGCTGGGATTACAGGTATGTGGCACCATGCCTGGTTAATTCTGTATTTTTAGTGGAGACAGGGTTTATCCATGTTGGTCAGGCTGGTCTTGAACTCCCAACTTCAGGTCATCTGCCTGCCTTGGCCTCCTAAAGCGCTGGGATTACAGGTGTGAGCCACCTCATCTGGCTTTGCTTTTCTTTCTTTCTTTTTCTTTTTTGGACAACCTCTTGCTCTGTCGCCCAGGCTGGAGTGCAGTGACGCCATCATTGCTCACTGCAGCCTCAACCTCCTGGGCTAAAGTGATCCCCCCACCTCAGTCTCCCAAGTAGCTGGGACTACAGGCGCAGGCCACCACATCTTATTAATTTTTGTATTTTTCATATACACGAGGTTTTACCACGTTGCCCAGGCTGGTCTGGAACTCCTGAGCTCAGGCAATCTGCTCGCCTCAGCGTCCCAAAGTGCTAGGATTACAGGCATGAGCCACCACGCCTGGCCACGTGTACGAAAACATTATACAGAGGTTAGCATAGCCCCTGAGCAAGGATGACATGCAAATTTGTGAAGCTTTGCATATTTTTGTGATTACATGTCTGTATCAAAATACCTCATGAGGCCGGGTGCGGTGGCTTATGCCTGTAATCCCAGCACTTTGGGAGGCCAAGGCGGGCGGATTACAAGGTCAAAAGATCGAGACCATTCTCACCATGATGAAACCCTGTCTCTACTAAAAATACAAAAATTAGCCAGGTGTGGTGGCACGCGCCTGTAGTCCCAGCTACTCGGGAAGCTGAGGCGGAAGAATTGCTTGAACCCAGGAAGCAGAGGTTGCAGTGAGCCGAGATTGCGCCACTGCACTCCAG
>NW_016107867.1:948229-981232 GCF_001604975.1 Cebus imitator
AACTCATGAAATGCATAAATATATACACCTACTCTGTACCCAGGAAAATTTAAAATGAAAAAAAAATTTTTTTAAGTAAGTCTTGGTGCTAAAAACAAACAAAAAGCACAATGATGCAGTATGTCAATGGAACACAGGAGCCAACTGAAAACTGGAAAAACTTGAGCATAGTAAAGAAAGTACCTGAGGTAGGCAGCTGGCTGGAGCCCAGGAGTTCTCAACCAGCCTGGGCAACACAGGGAAACCTTTTCTTCACAAAAAATACAAAAAATCTGGTCAGACGTGGTGGCTCAAGCCTGTAATCCCAGCACTTTGGGAGGCTGAGGTGGGTAGATCACCTGAAATCGGGAGTTTGATCTCCTGATCAAACATGGCCAGCCTGGCCCACATGTTGAAACCCTGTCTTTACTAAAAATACAAAAATTAGCAGGGCATGGTGGCATATGTCTGTAGTCCCAGCTACTCAGGAGGCTGAGGCAGGAGAATCGATTGAATTTAGTAGGCAGAGATTGCAGTGAGCAGAGATCACACCACTGAACTTCAGCCTGGGTGACAGAGTGAGACTCTGTCTCAAAAAAAAAAAAAAAAAATTAGCCAGGTATGGTGGCAGGCACCTGTAATCCCAACCACTTGGTAGTCTGAGGCAGGAGAATCATTCGAACCCGGGAGGCAAAGGTTGCAGTGAGACGAGATCTCGCCATTTCACTCCAGCCTGAGTAACAAGAGTGAAACTCCATCTCAAAAAAAAAAAAAGACCAGGTATGGTGGCTCACTGCTGTAATCCCAGCACTTTGGGAGGCCGAGGTGAGTGGCTCACCTGAGGTCAGGAGTTTGACCAGCCTGGCCAACATGGTGAAACCCCATCTCCACTAAAAAAACAAAAATTAGCTGGGTGTGGTGGTGGGTGCCTGTAATCCCAGCTACTTGGGAAGCTGAGGCAGGAGAACTGCTTGAACCCAGGAGGCAGAGGTTGCAGTGAGCTAAGATCGCACCACTGCACTCCAGCCTGGGAAACAAGAGCAAAACTCCATCTCAAAAAACAACAAAATTAGCCGGGCATGGTGGTAATCACTTGTGGTTACAGCTACTTGGGGGCGCTGAGGCAAGAGGATGGCTTGAGCCCAGGGGGTCAAGGCTGCAGTGAACTAAGCATGGGCCACTGTATGCCAGCCTGGGCAACAGAGTGAGGCTCTGCCTCTGTTAAAAAATAATAATGGCTGGGCGTGGTGGCTCATGCCTGTAATCCAAGCACTTTGGAGGCCAAGGCAGGCGGGTCACCTGAGGTCGGGAGTTCAAGACCAGCCTGACCAATATGGAAAAACCCCATCTTTATAAAAAGAAAAAAGTAATTTAGATTTTTTGACAAATTTAAAAAAATAATAAAATAATAAATAATAAATTAGGCCAGGCACAGTGGCTCATGCCTGTAATCCCAGCGCTTTGGAAGCCTGAGGCAGGTGGATCACTTGAGCTCCAGAGTTTGAGACCAGCCTGGGCAATATAGTGAAACCCTGTCTCTACCAAAAATACACAAAATTAGCTGGGCATGGTGGCATGGGCCTGTG
This sequence comes from Cebus imitator, assembly GCF_001604975.1. Taxonomy (NCBI): domain Eukaryota; kingdom Metazoa; phylum Chordata; class Mammalia; order Primates; family Cebidae; genus Cebus; species Cebus imitator. Next base: position 949,795 of record NW_016107867.1, read on the forward strand.
TTCCCAGCTTCTCTGGAGTCTGAAGGTGAGGTATCACTTGAGCACAAGAGTTTCAGACCAGCCTGGGCAACATAGAGAGACTCTATCTCTACAAAAAAAAAAATAAAATTTTTTTAATTAGCATGGTGTGGTGGCACATGTCTGTGGTCCCAGCTACTTGGGGGCTGAGGTGGCAGAACTGTTTGAGCCCAGGAGATAGAGGCTGCAGTGCACCGTAGTCACACCACTGCACTCCAGCCTGGGTGACTCTCAAAAAATAAAAAATAAATAGATAAATAAAGTAGTACTAGATTATAACCTAAAGTCCATTAGTATGAACTCATACTAATAGAAATATATGATCAAATAAATTCAATATCCAACAAGTTGAATAAATGAATGGGAGAAAGCTAGGCATGGTGGCTCACACCTGTAATCCTAGCACTTTGATGGTGTTGAGGCATGTGGATTGCCTGAGCTCAGGAGTTTGAGACTAGCCTGGGGAACACAGTGAAACTTCGACTCTACTAAAAATACAAAAAATTAGCTGGGGCCTGGCAGCGTGAGCCTATAATCCCAGCTGCTTGGGAAGCTGAGACAGGAGAATCGCTTGAACCCAGGAGGCAGAGATTGCAGTAAGCTGAGATCACACCATTGCACTCCAGGCTGGGCGACAGAGCTAGACTCCGTCTCAGAATAAATAAATAAATGGGAGAGAAGAGACTAATCTCCTATATGGAAGAATTCCAAATAACCTACACAGAGACTCTGCCTTTGAAGAGGTGGAACATAATTCCTTTAGCATGCACTGTGCATAGTGACTTCCTTCCAAAGAGTACGGTACAAAAGATGGGGCAAAAAGAATGACTTTGTAAAAAGAATGACTTTGTATCGCTTCACAGCCTATTGGCTAAGATCAAGTGTAGTATCTGTTCTTATCAGTTTAATATCTGATTAAAAAAAAAAAAAGAATGACTTTGTAGCCAGGTACAGTGGCTCACTCCTGTAATCCCAGTGCTTTGGAAAGCTGAAGTGAGAGGATTGCTTGAGGCCAGGAGTTCCAGACTACCCTGGACAACATAGGGAGAGCCTGTCTTTACAAAAAATAAAACATCAGTCAGGTGTGGCGGCATATGCCTCTAGTCCAAGCTACTTGGGAGGCTGAGGCAGGAGGATCACTTGAGCACAGGAGGTTGAGGCTGCAGTGAGCTGTGATTGTGCTGCTGAACTCCAGCTTGGGGAACAGATCTCGTCTTGAAAATAAATAAATGAAAAGGATTAAAGGTTTTTAAAAATGATGTAATGACTTAGCAGTGGACTCTGACTTCACTTGGGTGATGAAGGGTAACAGTGGCAGGAGGCGGCCAGCTTGAGAACTGGAACCTTGATGTGATGTGATGTAATGTGATGAAAAGGGTACTTGATCTCTGCTTAATTCTAGTCTAAATCTGAAAACAACAACATACACATCCAAGTTAAGGCAGTCTATCCCAATACTAGGTATATACCCAAAGGAATAAAAATTATTCTATTACTAATTTTTTTTTTTGAGAGTTTCACTCTGTTCGCCAGACTAGAGTGCGGTGGTGCGATCTGGGCTGACTGCAACCTCCGCCCCTCAGGTTCAAGCGATTCTCCTGCCTTAGCCTCCCAAGTAGCTGGGATTACAGATGCGCGCTACCACACCTGGCTAATTTTCGTATTTTTAGTAGAGACAGGTTTTCACCATGTTGGCCAGGATGGTCTCGATCTCCTGACCTCAGGTGATCTGCCCACTTTGGCCTCCCAAAGTGCTGGGATTACAGGCATGAGACACCACGCCTGGCCCTTGGAATTCTTTCTCATTAGCTTCTGTAATCGTCCTCTCTCACAGTCTAATGTAAAGCTCCAGGAAGGCTGGGGTTTGTTTTGTGTACCCCTGTATCCCCAGCCACTAAGTGCAGTGCCTGGCACCATAGATGAAGTCAACAGTGGTTGAAAGAATCAAAGGCAGCTCAAGGCATTAAGTGAGGGAAGAGGGAGGTTTCTGACTTGAGTGCTGGTGACACAGAGATGGAAACCGTGGGGGGAAGGGGGGCATCAGATCTCAAAGACTACTCAATTTGGGATATCTGAGGTGCTTGGAAGAGATCTATGAGAGGTGGGATAGGAATGTCTAGAAAATATTTGTGCCAGGCGTGGTGGCTCACGCCTGTAATTCCAGCATTTTGGGAGGCTGAGGCAGGCGGATCACCTGAGATCAGGAGTCCAAGGCCAGCCTGGCCAACATGGTGAAACCCTATCTCTACTAGAATACAAAAAATTAGCCAGGTGTGGTGGCGCACGCCTGTAATCCCAGCTAGTAGAGCTGCTAAGGTGGGAGAATCGCTAGAACCCAGGAGGCAGAGGTTGCGGTGAGCCAAGATTGCTCCATTGCACTCCAGCCTGGGCAACAAAAGCAAGACTTCGTCTCCAAAACAGAAACAAACAACAACAACAAAAAGAAAATATTTAACTGTGCTGGGTGCCGTGGCTCACCCCTGTAATCCCAGCATTTTGGGAGGCTGAGGCAGGAGGATCACCCGAGGTCAGGCATTCAAGACCAGGCTGGCCAACATTTAGTGAGACCCCAGTCTCTACTAGAAACACAAAAAATTAGCCGGGCATGGTGATGCATGCCTGTATTCCCAGCTATTTGGGAGACTGAGACAGGAGAATCTGTTGAACCTGGGAAGCGGAGGTTGCAGTGACCTGAGATTGCATCATTGCACTCCAGCCCAGGCAACAGAGTGAGACTCCGTCTTCAAAAAAAAAAAAAAAAAAGAGGCCGGGCATGGTGGTTTATGCCTGTAATCCCAGCACAAGGCGGGTGGATCACCAGGTCAAGAGATCGAGGCCATCTCGGCTAACATGGTGAAACTCTGTTTTTACTAAAATACAAAATTAGCCGAGCATGGTGGCTGGTGCTTGTAGTCCCAGCTACTCGGGAGGCTGAAGCAGAATTGCTTGAACCTGGGAGGTGGAGGCTGCAGTGACATGAGATCGCACAATTGCACTCCACCCTAGGCAACAGAGCAAGACTCCATCTCAAAAAAAAAAGAAAGAAAAAGAAAGGGAAGAAAGGAAGGGAGGGAAGGAAGGAAGGAAAAAAATATTTCACTGAGTTTCACTCTCATATGCCTATAGGGGCCAGAGATGTGGCTTGAATAGTGCTGGTCTACTCCAAGACAACAGAGTGGAGGGATGGTGGCAATCTGGTGAGATTATGCCCCACCTCAAAGGAAAACCATGGGGTAAGCAGGTCTAGTGACCATACATTTTTTGATTTTCCAGAGAAGCTGAAAAGAAGAATTTCCACATGAAATCTTTTCTGCAAGCCAACTTTCATCTTCTGGTCACCTGTTTCTGACTTTGTTGGAGCAATCCAGGCTCGAGCCTTCCCCACATGTCTTGGGTATGTGTGGTGGTGGCAGGGAACGTTGGCTGCATTTTTCCTAAGGCAACAGGTACACTTATGAGCCAGGCACAGTGGCTCACGCCTATAATCTGAGTGCTTGGGAGGTTGAGGCAGGAGGATTGCTTGGGGCCAGGAGTTCGAGACCAGCCTGGGCAACAGAGCAAGAAACCTGTCTCTACAAAAATTTAAAACTAGCCAAGTGTGGTGACACAGGCTTATAGTTCCAGCTACCCTGGAGACTGAGGCAGGAGGATCACTTGGGAACAGGAGTTCGAGGCTGAAGCGATCTGTGATCCTACCACTGCATTCTAGCCTGGGCATCAGAACGAAACTGCCTCAAAAGTAAAACAAGGCTGGGTGCAGTGGCTGATACCTGTAATCCCAGGACTTTGGGAGGGTGAGGGAGTAGATGGCTTGAGTCCAGGAGTTTTGAGACCAGCCTGGGCAACATGGCAAAATCCCATTTCTACAAAAAACACAAAAATTAGCCGGGTGTGGTGCATGCCTATAGTCCCAGCTACTCAGGAGGTTGAGACAGGAGGACTGCTTGAGCTCAGGAGGCAGGGGTTGCAGTGAATTGAAATCACACTACTGCACTCTAGTCTGGGTGACACAGTGAGACCCCATCTCAAAAAAGAAAAAAAGCAGGCATACTTAGAATAAGGCCATCCAATTAATTCTATAGGGGCTCAGGTTGGGGCCAGCCCTAGCAGCCCAGCTTAGTAGTGACTTGTTTTGTTTTGTTTTGTTTTTTTACATAGACTCTTGCTCTGTCGCCCAGGCTGGAGTGCAGTGGTGTGATCTCGGTTCACTGCAACCTCCACCTCCTGGGTTCAAGTGCTTCTCCTGCCTCAGTCTCCTGAGTAGCTGGGACTACAGGCACCCACCACCACAGCTAGCTAATTTTTGTATTTTTAGATAAGGGGTTTCACCACGTTGGCCAGGCTGGTCTCGGTCTCCTGACGTCATGCTCCACCCACCCTGGCCTCCCAAAGTGCTGGGATTGCAGGCATGAGCCACGCCTGGTGTGACCTGCTTTTTAATGATTACATCAAAGAATAATGCTAAGTGTAAAAAGAAAGTTGCAAAACAGTACACTTCAGAGGATCCCATTTTTTTGAAATACTTTAAAGAGATATGGGTATATGTCTCATTCTATTATGCTTCATTTTATTAAGCTTCAAACAAGAGAGTGTGCTTTTTTTTTGGATAGAGTTTCGTTCCTTCACCCAGGCTGGAGTGCAGTGGGGCAATCTCAGCTCACTGCAACTGCCGCCTCCTGGTTTCAAGCAATTCTCCTGCCTCAGCCTCCAGAGTAGCTGAGATTACAGGCACCCCCCATTATGCCCAGATAATTTTTGTATTTTTAGTAGAGACAGGGTTTCACCATGTTGGCCAGGCTGGTCTCGAACTCCTGACCTCAGGTGATCCACCTGCCTCGGCCTCCCAAAGTGCTGGGATTATAGACTTGAGCTACTGCACCAGGCTGGAACTGTTGTTTGTATCACCAGAAAATGAAAAAATTCATGTGCCTCGCTTTGTTGCAGTGGCCTGTAGTAAAAAAATAACTGGAGGAATTTCTCCAACAATGAATAGCAGTTATCCTCAAGAGGCGGGATGATGGGGCACTTTCCCTCCATGCTCTGTGTTTGAATGATTTTATAATGACTACGTATTACTTAACAGAAACCAAAAAAAAATTTAAATTATAGATCTTTTTTAACATACTCTGCCTGTGCAGACATGTGTGGTATATGCATAGAAAGGACCTGAAGAATACGCACTGAATGATTGACAGCAGTTACCTTGGGGAAGGGGATGGTGCTTGGGAAGGTTGGCAGGTGAAGGAGAAATTTAATGTTTTGCTCAGTGTCTTGCTAGGTTGCTTGAATCTTACACAATATGTATTCCTGGGTTATAGAAAAATAATGTGAAAAACTTCAGTGCTCAACCCTCAAACTCATTCCTCCAGAAGTAGCAGACCAACTTGCCCAGGTTGGTGGGAGAAAGGAAAACCTTGGCCAGATATGGACAGCACTGTCCTCATCCCTCCCTTACCCCAGAACCCACCCAACCCACCCTGGTCCACCCCACCCTGGTCCACCCCACCCCGCACACACTCAAAGAAGAGCCTGGGGCCTCATTGTAACACTCATTTTTATATAAATATCCGCAAGTCATGTTACAGAATAAGCCCCACCGGGGAAAAAAGTCAACGTTATGTATTTGTTAGATTGACCCCTGCCTTCTAGGTTGGGCCCCAGCCTGGAGGCGCCTGCTGCTTTGGGAAGGCTGGGGCTGCTGCCGTGAGGCTGCCGAAGAAGCTGCCTGTGTCGCCCACCCCTGGGCCGACCCCCTTCTTTGGTGTGTGGTACATGGTGACCTTCTCTGGCCACCCTAAGCCTGGGGCAGGGTTTTGGAGAACAGGGTTCAGGGAAGCAGGGCCCAGGAGTCCTGGGGGCACTTGGAAATGGGGTGAGGGGGACTGAGCCATTAAGAAGTGGTGGAGTCTGAAACTTAAGAGGCTGAGCCTTTGGGGGTGGGGGCAGAGTGAATGGGAACAGTAGGGGGGCCCAGGGCTGTCAACCAAGCAAGAAACTTCTGCCCTCCCTACAGCGCAGGTCCCTAGGTCCTGCCCCATGTTGGTCATCTCCTGCTGGCCCCACCTTTCCAGGGAGAAGCCAGCCTGACCCCTCCCGGCACTTCTGCCTGCAGTCCCCCCTCCCCCACAGAGAGGCCAGAGGATAGGAACACAGCACCAGTCTGAGGATTTAATTAACCAGGAAGGGGACTGTTGGGAGGGGCACCCCTGTAAAAATGTACAAAAGGTCTGGGGGCTATGTGAAAGGGGTGATAAATATGTACATGGAACCCCCCTTCCTTGAGCCCCTCCTCCCCGAGCCCTCGGAGAGCATGAGGACTTGGGTATAGGTGAAGGGGAGGGGGCACTTTGGCCTCTGGCTTAGTGAGCCCTTGGGGAGGCAGGCCCAGGGCCTAGAGGCCCTTAGAGGGGCAAAGGTGCACCTCATGAGGCCTCATGGCCCCTGAGATGAGCCACACTCCCATGCACATGCCCCCTCCCTCTCTAGAGGCTGTGACCTCTGCTCTCCCGGTGACCTCACACTCCACGTGATGCTTGGTCTCGTGGGGGTTGAGGCTTCTGTTCCCAGGTTCCATGACCTCAGAGGTGGCTGGTGAGGTTATGACCTTTGCCCTCCAGCCCTGGCTTAAAACCTCAGCCCTAGGACCTGGTTGAAGGGGAGATGGAGCTTTGCCCCAGCCCCTCCCCTCCCCTCACCTGTCAGCCCGAGCTGGGCCAGGGCCCCTAGGTGGGGAACTGGGCCGGGGGGCGGGCACAAGTGGAGGTGGTGCCCCCAAAAGGGCTCCCGGTGGGGTCTTGCTGAGAAGGTGAGGGGTTCCTGGGGCTGCAGCAGGTGGTGGTGGAGGAGCCAAGCGGCTGTAGAGCAAGGGGTGAGCAGGTTCCAGACCATAGAGGCGGGCAGCAGCCACGGCCCCGGGTCCAGTCAGCTCCTCACCCGCCTCATAGAACCGGGGTGGCCTTGCCAGGCGTGGCGGTGCAGCCAACCAGGTTGGCTCCAAGAAGCCAGTACAGCGCTCTGATGGGCTAGGGCCCAGAAACGGGGGTGGCCGGGGCCTCTCAAACAGTAGGTGAAGGCCCTGGGGCCCAGTGGCTGCAGCGGCGGCAGCGGCGGCGGCGGCAGCAGCAGCGGCGGCAGCAGCGGCAGCAGCAGCCTCCTCCTTCCGCTCTTCCTTTACCCGCACGGATTCCTTGGCTGGCCGGGGCCCCTCCTCGCCAGCCCGGGCCTTGGGAGTAGCAGGAGAAACTCGGAGCTGGGGCCGTGAGAAGGGGAGGTCCCTGGAGGGCAGGTGTGGGGAGAAAATGAAATTCTCCAGGGGCAACAGGGGCTGAGGGTGGGGCAGGGGTGGGGTAGGTGGGAGGCGCACCTGTCCTTCTCCTCCTTGGTGAGGGAGGGCTCCCTCCGCTCCACAGACCGCTCCTTGTCTGAGCCTGGAGTCCGGGCGGCCTCAGGGGGCCGGACCCAGGCAGGAAAGGCCAGAGTACTGCGGTGCAGGCGGCCCCATGGGTCCGGAGGGGAGGCGAAGGCTGGTGGGGCCCCTGGGCTTTCTTTCTGGGCAAAGACGGCGCCGGAGTCTGGGCAGAGGGTGAAGCAGAGAGAGTGACAGGGGCCAGAAGTGGGCGGCCCTGTTCAGGCCTCCTGCCAGGTCATCCACAGCCGCAGCCCCCCACCCCACCATGCCCGCACTCACTGAATGTGGGGCTGCCCAGGCCTCCAAAGGCCCCGTTGGAGAGGGCAGCCAAGGAGGCGAAGCTTGTGGGACGCCCAAAGGGATCTGTGGGAGGAAAGGGGGTTGGTCAGAGGACTAGGCAGCCAGTGTTGAGAGCACATACGAGGCCTGGCCAGGCAGAGGCAGAACTGGCGCCCGGAGCCCTCAGCTGCCTGCTTTCAACAGCTGTGTACTGAGCACTTCCTTGGGCCAGGAAGGTGTTGAGCTTTGACAAGAACCTTGTCAGTTAACCTCACAAAAAGCCCAAGAGATGGTTAGGATCATGCCCACTTGAAGATGATGAAACAGGCTCAGAGAGGTGAAATGACTTGCCAGTGGTCATCTAGCCAGGGAGTGGTACCAACCCAGGGCCTCCATGACACTATGTCACGCTCTTATCCCCCACTGTCCCACACCAGCCGGCTGGACCCATCACAGCAGATCTCTGCTCCGTAGCAAGCCACTCGCCTGAAGATCTGGTTGGCTTCCTCCCACCTGACATGCAGGGCCCTTCCCGACCTGACCCTAACTTCATGCATGCGTCACACAGCCAGAGAGAACAACTAACCTATCCCGCCACTGGAACACCACCATATCCCCAGCCAGGAACACCATTCTCCAAGCCACCAGGCTCAACTCCTTCTTGTCCACCCAAACCCAGGTGAAACCTCCCCAAGATGCCTGCCAAGATCCTAGGAGTCAGTGGCCATGCTCTCCCCTAGGCTGGCCCCGTCCCCCCACCTTCCACTCCCAGGTGGCATACTGCCCCTGCCACTGGCCACTTGGAGACAGGGCTGCAGCTGGCAGAGACTGAAGTTGCCCTGCCCTTCCCTACTCATTTTACAGATGAGGAAATCAAGGCTCAGAGGGGGTAGAATAACCTGCCCAAGGTCACTAAGCAAGTGGAACCAGGTCTATCCTGCATTCCAGCTGCCTGCTGGGTCTGATTTCCATCTCCTGGAAGTGAGGGACAAAGCCTGGGTTGCCCAACATGCCCTTGGCTCTTACCAATGTGGGTGCTGGGGCTCAGGAAGGGTCCGTGGGCCCCGGGAGCTGCCGTGAAAGGGTTGGCTGCAGCGTGGACGGCACCTGGGGCAGAGAGGTGGGAGATTCTGATGAGGCTGATTGGGCACGAGCTGGGCCTCAGGCTATAGATAGGGAATCTCAGGCCCAAGGGGGCTGGCCAGACTCACCAGTCGCAGTGAAGAGGGAGGCCGGGTGGGAGAGCTCCTGCCCAGGGGGCAGGGCCCCATAGGGCCCCGGAAGGCAGGGCAGGAGGTCATTCCGAAAGTCAAGCTTGTGGGAGTCACCCTGCGTGGGACACAGGGAGAGGGGCAGGACATGAGGAGTTGGTCTGGTCCTCCTCTTGCTTTCTCACCCCTGGTTCTCCTCCAAAGGCTCACTGGCACCCAGATGGGGCTTGGATGCCTATCTTCTGCCTCTCTCGGTGCCTTTTCTGAGCAGCCCCCTAATGAGCCAGAGAACTAAGGTGCCAGCCATAGGACTTTGGCAGTGACGGGGGACAAGAGAGAATGTTTCTGGCCGAGATTCTGCTGAGCTCTGTCGAGGGCTGATGCCCAGAACTCAGACCTCCCGACTCTGAGACCCACTCTCCCCAGCCCTCCGGCCCCAGTACCTTCATTTTCTCCTGGTGTCTCAGGATCATGTAAGCCACACGCACGTGCATGGCACACCACTTCCCTGGTTTCTGCCGCCCCAGAAGGATGACCAAAGGGAAAGGGAAGGAAAGAACGTTCACTCATCATCCACTCCAGGCCTGGCTCTGGGCCCAGCCTCGCCACAAAACATCCCTAACTCATCATCCCTACAACCGAGGGATGACTAGGTTCATTTTACAGCCTAGGAAACTGAGGCTCAGAGAGATCAACTGCCTTGCCCAAGGTCCCATGGCCAGTTCCATCTGAGCCCAGGTCTGTGACTTGAAAGCCCTCACTATCTGCTGTTCCACACCCGGCTGCCTCCAGGTTTTGGGCTTCTCACTGGTTCCCAAGCAAGACCCCCCCACCTTAGCCAAATACCCTAACGTCAGCCCCCAGCTTCATGCAGCCTGAGGTCCTCACACAACTCACCCTCAAAGGTGGCCGGAAATGATCGGGGATCTGGGGATGGCAAAGGAGAGATGGGAGGCGACTCAGACCGGAGTCCTGGGCCAGGTGCCTCCATCTCCACAGCATCCACTTACCCACCCACATGCCTGAGACTCTGCAACTCCCTCAAACCCTTCCTGCTCAGGCCCAAGCTCCTTTCCTCATCTCTCCCACTCTGGGCATCTCTCCTCCAGCACAAGGTTTCTGAACCAGGCCCCAGGGAGGTGCCCTGCTGGGAGGCTGCGAGTGGTGAAGGGGCAGGCAGGACAGATTTCTCAGAAAAGCTATCCTATTACCAGCTTTAGACTATCTTGGTCTGTTTAAGGTTTCTTTAAGAAAAATGCCTTTGAAGGAAGTTGGAAAACTTCTGGCCTAGTCTCCCCAGTAGGAAATTGGTCCTTGGTTTCACAGTGCTCCCGTAGCCCTGGGGTCTAAGCTGCTACAAGTGCTAAGGGGAGGGAGGCTCTGTCTCTCCTCACTTCACCAAGGGGCAGCTTTTATCTTCTGTTTTCCTAATAGGGCTTCCTGATACGACATCATTTGGAAATAAAGTGTTTTGTGACTTAAAAAGTTTGAAAACCCCTATAAAACCACTGTCCTAATCATCTTATTCCTGGGACAAGCTCATGAAACTCTCATTCCTCATGCCGGGGAAAGTGGGTTATTTACAGAAATTCCCTCTCGTTAGACACCCAGAACACCAGATTGTGTATTAAAGGAAGTTTTACTTCAGTAGTTCACTCTCAAGTCAGTTCTGCTCTCCCCACAACACACCTTCCAGCTTCCCCAGGACCTGCCCTGGCCCCCTCACCTGTGTCCCCTTCTGGGGGAGCCCGCTTGGCACCGGCCCCAGTCGTGGTGGCAGCTCAGGGTTCGTGCTCTGGGAAAGGGGAGTGGAGGGATCAGACAGGAGAGCTGGCACCGAGCACAAAGGGGTCCAGAACCAAGCTGGGACATGGAGCAGGGAGGGAGCGTAGCTTTGGAGAAACCTGGGTGCAGCAGGGCAGGGCGAGAGGATGGGCATGGCTTTGGGGAATGGGAGGAGGGTGTGTGGACCCAGCGTGTCTGGGTTTGTCAACGTGGGAGGCAGTGGTAGTGTCTGGATTGGGAGCTCACCTTGGGCTGGAAGGCCCCCTGCAGGGAGCCAAAGGAGACGGCCGGTGGGAGGCCTGGAGGCAGCCCGGGCACTGCGGGAGGGAAGGCCGCATACGGCTGCGGAGAGAAGGGGACTAGTCCAGGCGGGGGTGGAGGTGCAGCCCAAGTTGTCTCCCTCCAGTCCATGTCTCCCTCCAGTCCACGGGGCTCCACCCTAAGCCCCCCAGGGAGCTGTCCCAGGTTCAAGGCTCTTGCTTTTGTGCTGAAGACTGAACCCCAGCAGTCAGGGACACACATGGACACGTCCACGCCCACACCACACACCCCACACACACACGCACACTCACATTATGTCGGAAAAGGCCTTCCATCTTTCCTGGATATTTCTCAAACTAGGGAAGAGAAGGGAAGAATAAGCTGCCAGCCAGAGACCTGGGCCTTCCCCTGGAAGCCATGCCCTCCCCTGAGGCCTCCGAGCCTCATCACCGGCCCAATGAGGAGCTCACCATGTGGGGGCCATGGGGTGGCAGCAGGCCCGGGGGATAAGGGGTGAAGTGCTGGTGGGTGTGCTGGTGGGTGTGCTGGTGCTGGTGGTTGTGCTGGTGGAACTGGAAGGCCAGGGGCCGGGCCGAGCCCCCTGCCCCCACCACCTCAGGGCCACCCTGGGCATTCAGGTAGCGAGAGTTCAGGTCCTGGCCGATCAGGTCCTGCTCTGTGGGAGGGGAGGGGAGAAGGCTTTAATGCTGTCGCCACATCAGCCTCCTTGGGCCCAGGTGACTGCCTTCCCTCTGGCCTCGAGCCACTCCCTCCTCAAGCCCTGCTGTCTGCTGAGGCCCAGGAGCCCCAAAGCCAACTGGGCCCGAGCCCAGGGCCATGGCCCCCCACCCCCCGGCCAGGACCCCAAACTCACCAGAAAGGGCGTTAGCGGCTGAGGCCCCAGGGTGCCCTGGCACCTGCAGCAGGGGTGGGGGTGGGGGCAGGGTGGGGCCAGGGGAGAACAAGGAGGGGTGGTGGGGTGGTGGGGGGGGCCGCAGCCCGGGAGGGGGAAAGCTGTGGGTGGACAAAGGCAGGGGCAGTGAGGGCGTCGGGGGCCGGTGGGTGAGCTGCGCGGACGAGGAGGAGGCAGATGAGGAAGAGGAGGACGAAGAGGATGATGAGGGGGGAGGCTGAGCCACGGGAGGGGCCGGGGCCTTGGGGGGCGGCCGTGAAGAGCTGGGGAGAGAAGTGGGGAGATGAGTGAGGGGTTGGGAGGTGCCAGCTCTGACAGGAGGGGGTCAGATGCCTGGGTGATACCATGACCCTGGTTCTCCAACATGGGAAGTGGCAGAACCGGCCCCAGAAATCCCCCCGCCAGGGAACCCGTCCTCAGACTGAGGTACCTCCCACACCCAGCAACCCCCACTTCTCCCTGTCTAGGTCTCTGCGTCCACACAGCTGCCTCTGCCATCTCTGGCCGGATGACTTTCCCTTTCTGACTCAACCATAGCACAGAACAGATCATTCATGTTTGATGCTTAATTAGAACAAGCCACCTGGGGTCCCACCCTACAACAGTGGAAGCAGCACCACACTGGCCTGGCCTGGGAGTCAGGAGACCTGAATTCTAAGCCCATCTTGCCATGAATGCCCTGGGTGACCTTGAGCAAGTCACTGCCCCTCTCTGAGCCTTAGTTTTCTCAATAATAATAACAACAATGACAATGATGGTGACAAAAGTAATAGTGAGAGCATCAATAATAAGTGTCAACAGTTCTTACCCTGCGGTGAGCACCTGCTTTAAAAGCTAATCCAAGTCTCCAACATTCCATGCCACCTTCCCCACTGCTGCCCAGGAGAGTATCTGAACTGTACTACTGCCTTCTTTTGAGAACTCAACTCAGTTACTTTCTTTTTTTTACTTGGCCTCCCCCTAAGCAATCACGTGTGAAATCAAGGGGCTGAGGCATGCTATTCAGCTTTCTAAAGCTCACAAAAGCTAACTCATGACTATTTTTTAAAGTTTACTCATATAAAACCTGAAATCATCCCATATACCACTAATACTGAATGTACACACTTTGGGAAACACTGCATTCACTCATAGCTATTCCTTACAACAACTTTAGAATGAAAGTACTATGATTATTCCATTTGGCAAAAAGAGGAGATCGAGGCTCAGAGGGGTTAAGTAACTTGTCAAAAATCACACAGCCAGAAATGTCAGAGCAAGAATTTGAATCTGGGTCTGACACCAAAGCCAGCACTCTTAACCATCATGTCAGCATTTCCCAAAGTATGTTCAAAGAACGTTATTCTGAGCAGATATGCCTGAGAAAACCTTTTCACCAGCAAATACAACTGGGAAACAGCACGACCTGGATTCCCCTGCATGGGAATGTATAATGGACTCAAATAAGTCCTGCAGTCATCTCTTTCCATTCGTTTAAGTTTCTCAAAGTTTTCAGCCTCAGAATCCTTTTTCAAGTCACACCCTACAGGTACCATTCTGTGTCCCCACCACAGAAAGCAAGGGTTGGCACCAAATTGACTAGGCCCTTCTGGACCGCATCAAACCCTCAGACCACTCACCTGCCAGTGCTGAGGTCCAGGCTGCTGCCATAGGGAGAAGTGCGGAGGCCGAAGGGCGAGACCCGAAGCTGCAGCTGGGGCTGGGGTGGGGGTGGCAGACTGGGAGTGGCCGGCAGGGGTGCAGGGGGTGAGACAGGAGGCCGAGGGACTGGTGGAGGCGGTGGTTCCTTTGGGGGGAAAGGCACTAGCAGCGGGTCGGGCCCCGGGGGCTGTTCTTGGCTCCGCTCCAGGCCCGACACTTTAGGGACCACGGAGAGTTTTGCTTCACAGTTCCCATTGAAGGCGCCGTGGGGGCCCGAGGCTGTAGGATAGGATGGCAGACACGCTCAGTTGAGGCTCATGCTTATCCCACTTCCCTCCCGTGCCTCCAGCCCCATCCCTTGGGACCAACCTTTGCTGGTTGAGACAGTAAAGGATGGGTCGAGGTCATCATCGGAGACCTGGGGAAGAAGCGCAAGCGATAGGGTTAGGCTGTGGGCAGGCCAGGCCTCCACCCAGGAAGGCCAAATAGCCTCTGGAGGCTGCCAGGAACTGGTGGTAGTCTGTTCCTTCAGTTTAGCTGAGATCCATCAAAGACTGGGCTCTAGAGGGGGCTAAGCCTGGAGAAAGAGCAGAGTGGAGCAGCTGCGCCCAAGAATCTGACAGGCCAGGAGGACTGAATGGAGGCAGTGCAAAGAAGCAGGCAAACCAAACTGAAACGCCAAAGGTCACTAGCTGCTGGCCCACAGGCCTCCCTGGCTTACAGATGTATTTGGTCCACAAGTATTAGTAAAAGTTTTAAACCAACTGCATATATTTAAGAATCTGGAGATTCCGCATTAAAACCCAGGCTTGCAGATTCCCTCAAGAATGGGCCCTCTGTTCTTGTGGCAACAATCAGCCCCAACTAGCAAGATGGAGATAGATAGATGAACGAGATGGACAAGAACCCTCTGGTTCACCACAGTCCTGTTTAGCCAACTTTTGAAACAAAAGCAAGACACACATGGGTTACACACATGGGTTTGTTACTTACATGGCCCACTGAGTAGAGCATTACCTTCTAGGACACATTATCACACAACAAGCAAATTGCCCCTAAGGATAAACTCAAATACATCTTTCTGGGCTGAGTCCCTACACTGATTACGATGGTTTAGTGTTCTCACTACTCTATCTGTGGTCTCCGGTCAGACTTGAATCTATGAGATCTTCATTCTAACAGCAGGGCTGATGGCCGGCAGAAGGCCCATTTCAGTGCCACCACAGCCACTCTGGGTTTCTGTGAAGAACCAGCAGTAGCCTGAAAGCTTTGGAAAGGATGGTACACACCAAGGCATGGACCTTCCATTCCTCGGTCAGCTAGCCCTAGTCGTCAAAAAAAAAAAAAAAAAAAAGCCATTTACCTTCCCAATCCACCCACCTTCCTCCCAAAAACCTAATGCAGACTCAACCTAAACCATGTTTCCTACTCAAGGGAAGGCTGTCTGCTGCACGTAGAAGACCTTAATGCTGCAGTCCCTTTTACAAGCAGGGACACTGCCCACCCAAGTTCTAGCCCCACTCACCCTCTCGTCCAGATCACTTTCCGCGTCACACTGGGGAGAAGGAAAGACAGAGGCGTCACGAGAGGGAAGAGACCCGGGGTGAAGAGGGGAGAGGCCAGGACAGGTGGATGGCACTTACTATGTATCCAGCTTCCAGAGAGTGACGGGAGGACGCCTGAGGAAGACCAGAGTCCAGGGGTGAGGGAGGCAGCTGCTGAGGCGGCTGGGAAAGTCGCAGCTCCCAGCAGGGCACTCATGGCCTCCAGGATCTACTCTCAGCCTGTCCTTCCAGCTGCCTCTCCCGCCACTGCCCACCCATGTCCCAGTGCTCTCGCCATTTCCTAAATACACCAGATCCTCAAGTCTTCATGCTCTTGCCCAAAACAACTTTTCCCCCGTGTCTTTTCTTAGCAAATTTCTGACTATACTTCAGGACCTGACTAAGACATCCTAGGGGGCTTTCCCCAACCACAACTCTCCTCCCATCCCCCAGGCAGCATGACGGCTTCCTCATGTGGGTTTCTGTAGCATCTCTCCCCATCTTTGCCTTCTGTAGCTTCTCAAGTTAAGGTCTAGGTGTTTGCTATTTCTTTCTTGCTGGCCTGCCACCACCTTGAGGAAGGGCAGGGACCACAGTTAATTTATGACCAAACTAGGTCCCTTTGACGTCTCTCTGAATTATTGAAACACTTGAAGTAGACACAAAACCAAGCAAAAGTAGGTACACCTGACTGTAGACAGGTCTTTGTCAGACCCAGATGAGGGTGACGGCTCAAATTTGCCCGCTTGCCTCTTTGCCCTTAAGAGACTGGGGTCACTGTTTACAAGGAGTAGTGGGATTACTAATGAAAAACATGGCAGTGGGAAACACATCCTGCCTAAAGAGTTTTAAAGGACAAACTCACCTCTTTTCTTCTCCGCTTATTGGGCCATTTTCGGGCCCGATCCCCAGGGGGCCTGCCTGGCTCCCGATCAGAACTGTCCCCTGGCTCCCCGGTGGCCCCACTGGAACCTCCCCTCTTCCGCTTCCCAGAATGCTTCAGCCGATGTTCCAGTCGCTCTGGGGGCTGAAGAGATGCATCCTTCTGTGGAGGAGGAGGTGGGGCTGAGATGGATGGAAAGGGGCAATCTCCCAACTCCGCTAGGAGTGACCAGGCTGCCCAAGTGCCCTTTGGGCCGGGAAACCGGGTCCCTGGAGACGAGCTCTACCACCTCCCACCCCAGGGCGGGGCAGAGGCCTGGCCAGAGGAGCCGGTTGCTCTGGTTTGGGGTGCCAGCATTCCCCCTCAACTCCACCCACTCCGGGCACTGCACCCTCCTCGCTGCCCCTCGGAAACCCCCAAAGTCCCCCATCCCCATTAAGCCCCACCTGCAAGGCCTCGAGGCTGGCGAAGCTGGCGATAGCGAAGCCATCGATCAAGTCCTCCTCCTCCTCTTCCTCCTCCTCAGGCTCCTCCTCGGCTTCCCCGTCGTCTGCGCCCCCCTCCTCCTCCTCCTCCTCTTCCTCCCCGCGGCTGCCCGAGCCCGCAGGCCGCTTCCGAGCTCGAGGTCGCGGGGGTCGAGGTCTGGGACGGGGCCGCCGGCGTCTCGGGCCCCCGGGCCGCTCTCCAGACGAAGCTGACGACCAAGGCCTGGCGGGCGGCGGCGGCGACGACGAGGACGAGGAGCCGCGCGGGGCGGCCAACAGGGCCCGGGGCGCGTCGCCGCCTGGACCTCGGCGGCGCCGCTGCTCCCGGTCTCGGTCTCGGCGCGAGCAACGCCGCCGCCGCCGCTCCCCCTCAGTTGCCCAGCCCGGGCCCGGGGCCGCGGCCGCTGCCGTCTCCATGGCGACCGCCCTCAGCGCTGCATCCGGAGGCGGCGGGGCCCGAAGCGGCCTGTCCGCAGGCCGGGGGTCGCAGGCGCGACGCTGGCGCCTGCACAGGGACGAAAGGGCCACGGCTTCCCCTTTAAAGCCGGATCTGCTGGCCCCAAGCTTGCCCCAAGGCCACGGCCCGGGGAGCCGGCGCCGCCCCCGGGGCGACAAGCCCGAGGGCCCCCCCCTGCGGGCTCGGCGGGGCCGCGACGGCGAAAACGGGGCAGCCGTCCCTTTAAGGCGAGGCCCCAAGTTGTCCAGCCCCTGGCACCTTTAAGACGACCCGACAGTGTCCGGCGGTCTAGTGCGGTGGCCGCCCCCTGCCAGGGGTCGAGGCAAGTCTCCCCGAAGAGGAGGAAGGGCCACCCCTTTAAAAGGGGCCGAAAGCTCGCCCCGAATCGCAGACCTCTCCTTTAAAAGTCTCAAAGTCCTCCGGCTCAAAGAGGCCACCCCTTTAAGGAGTCCAGGGTCCTTCAAACAGCACACCGTCCCTTTAAAGGCTCGGAGTTAGTTTCTAGTCCGCCACAAGAGGCCACTTCCCCTTTAAGCTGTATTTAAAGGACTTCTTGCGTTTGGAGGAGGAGAAGGTAAAGAAAATCCCCACTCGTCCCAGTTCTCCCAACAGCACAGTGCTCTATTTGTCAGCGTCTGTTCGGCGGCTTCCCCTTTAAGGCTGGCGTTCGAGTCCGCCGAGTTCAGTGGCCACCCCTTTAAGGAGATTTAAAGGGACCTCCTCCGGGCCCAGCTCCTCCAGCCTCCGCCTCCGGTTGCCATGAAAGGCGCGAGGAGGGGCGGGGCCGCGGGGGCCAGCCCTCCAAGGCCCCGGATGTGAGGCAACGGTGACGGGTACAGCTTCTCTGTCCGCCGACATAAAAGTCTCTTCCTCCTTTCCTCAGTCTCTGTCCGACTTGGGCCTTAGGGGGTCCAGAACGGCCGATGGGCAGCGGGGAAGCTCGAACGCAAACTCCTGTTGTCTCCGTTGGAGTCTTGGGGGCGCTTCACCGCCAGGACTTCCCTGCCCCTCCTCCCTCTTCCTCCTCAGCCTACGCCTCCTTCCTCTCTCGGCCTCCTCCCACCCTCCACGGGCGCAGTCGGTGATAGGCTGAGAGGGCTACGCCAAGGTGAGGGGCGGAGCCAAGCCCGAGGGAGTGGGTGTATATAACCGCCCTCAAATCTTGGATTGGGTTACGTCAGATTGGCCCCGCCCTTCCTCCCGTCTTGTGACTCGACTGGTTAGAAGTAGGTGTTTGGGGTGGTCCCCGCAGGGCCCCGCCTCTTCCTGCTGTTCGCTTATTGGTCCGTCTCCTGATGGCGTCGAGGGGAGGGGCGGAGACGCGGAGCCAAGGCGTTGGAGGCAGTTGGCCGCCGGGAGGCGCGCGGCTGCGCGAGAGGTACGTTCCTGAGCTAGTTGAGTCGTCGCCGCCTTTCCGCCCTTCAGCGCGGCCCACAGACCGTCTGGTGTCTCGCGCACGCGCGTGGCGCGGTCACCGTCCGTCTGGCGGCTCCCGGGTTGCTCCGCGGCGTGGGGTGGCCGAAGCGGCCGCGTGCTGTTCCAGCGACAGTCGCACGGACTGGCAGCCGCGTCCGGCTACCCTTCCAGGTGCGGCTGCTGGCAGCGGTCCCCGAGCGCTAGCAATTCGAAGATGCCTTGCACTTTTGAACCGAGCGCTTTTCCGCGTTAGTGACTTCGTTTGGTAATAATTCCACGAAGGTGATGCTGCCGACTCCATTTTACGGGGATGGACGGGAATGCGTGCACAGACAGACTGGCGGTCTCCTAGCCATGTCTGTGTTCCAGCCACTGACTGCCCTGTGATGCCTCTGAGTTATGAAAGATGCACCCCAGGGCTCAGTGTGACTGGCTTTAAAAAAAAAAAAAGCCATTTCTGGCCTCCGGTTGCCCGGGTTACCGTTTTAAAAGTGGACAGTGCGATGACATGCCTGCCTTGGTTTCTCATCCATAAAATGACTAATTCTCTGTCTCAGGGACAAGTGCAGGTGAAGTACCTGTGACAGTTGTCCTGAATGCTACATTACACCCCATTACCCTTAGCTCTTTTTTTTTTTACTTTTTTTTTGAGACAGGATCTGGCTCTCTTCCCCAAGCTGCAGTGCAGTGCCTCGATCTCAGCTCACTGCAACCTCTGCCTCTCCGGTTCAAGTGATTTTCCTGCCTCAGCCTTACCAGGAGCCAGGATTACAGGTGTGCATCACCACGCCTGGCTAATTTTTGTATTTTTAATGGAGACGGGGTTTCACTATGTTGGCCAGGCTTATCTCGAACTCCTAGCCTCCTGATTCACCGGCCTCAGTCTCCCAAAGTGTTGGGATTATAGGAATGAGCCACCACACCTGGCCTACATGTAGCTCTTAAATCCAGCAGCAGGTCCTGGCCTGCATGTTAGCAGGAATTCAGGGCCATCTTGATTTTCAAGGGCGTGGCCCACTATAGACCTTCCAGTCTCCTTGATATAAATGAATTGGGAGAACCCAGACCAGGGCCTAGGGTCACAGTATCATCTGGCACTGATTCAGAAGTGTCCCTCCACAGAGGAGAATTCTTTTTTTTTTTTTTTTTTTTTTTTTTTTTTTTTTTTTTTTTTTTTTTTTTTTTTTTTTTGAGACGGAGTTTTGCCCTTGTTACCCAGGCTGGAGTGCAATGGCGCGATCCCGGCTCACCGCAACCTCCGCCTCCTGGGTTCAGGCAATTCTCCTGCCTCAGCCTCCTGAGTAGCTGGGATTACAGGCACGAACCACCATGCCCAGCTAATTTTTTGTAGTAGTAGAGGCGGGGTTTCACCATGTTGACCAGGATGGTCTCGATCTCTTGACCTCGTGATCCACCCACCTCGGCCTCCCAAAGTGCTGGGATTACAGGCTTGAGCCACCGCGCCCGGCCGGAGAATTCTTTAATCAAGAGTATCTGTAAGGCCAGGCGCAGTGGCTCCAGCCTATAATCCCAGCACTTTGGGAGGCCGAGGCGGGTGGATCATGAGGTCAAGATATCGAGACCATCTGGTCAACATGGTGAAACCCCGTCTCTACTAAAAATACAAAAATTAGCTAGGCATGGTGGGGCATGCCTGTAGTCCCAGCTACTCGGGAGGCTAAGGCAGGAGAATTGCTTGAACCCAGGAGGCGGAGGTTGTGGTGAGCCGAGATCACGCCATTGCACTCTAGCCTGGGTAACGAGCGAAACTCCATCTCAAAAAAAGAAGGAAAAAAAAAAAATATCTGTAGACGGCATGGTGGCTCATGCCTGTAATCCCAGCATTTACGGAGACTGAAGCAGGCAGATCATCTGAGGTCAGGAGTTAAGAGACCAGCCTGGCCAACATGGTGAAACCCCATCTTTACTAAAAATACAAAAATTAGCCATGCATTGTGGTAGCAGGCACCTGTAATCTCAGCTATTCAGGAGTCTGAGGCAGGAGAATCACTTGAACCTGGGAGGCGGAGGCTGTAGTGAGCCAAGATCGTGCCATTGCACTACAGCCTGGGTGATGAGTGAAACTCTGTCAAATAAAAAAAATAAATAGGGCCGGGCATAGTAGCTCACGCCTATAATCCCAGCACTTTGGGAGGCCGAAGTTGATGGATCACGAGGTCAGGAGATCGAGACCATCTTGACTAACACAGTAAGACCCTATCTCTACTAAAAATACAAAAAAATTAGCCAATGGGGCTGGGCGCTTTGGCTCACGCCTGTAATTCCAGCACTTTGAGAGGCTAAGGCGGGCGGATCATGAGGTCAAGAGATAAAGACCATCCTGACCAACATGGTGAAACCCCATCTCTACTAAAATACAAAATTAGCTGGACATGGTGGCGCATGCCTGTAGTCCCAGCTACTCGGGAGGCTGAGGCAAAATTGCTTGAACCTAGTAGGCGGAGGTTGCAGTGAGCTGAGATCACGCCACTGCACTCCAGCCTGGCGCCTGGTGACAATGCAAGACTCTGTCTCAAAAACAAACAAAAAAATTAGCCAATGACCACTCCACCTTCCCTGTACCCTGTGCCCAATCCCTGTCACCATCCCTGGCACCAGCCCCAGTTCCCAGACCTTGGGGGCCAATGTAGAAACATCAGGTAGTACTGCCAAATTAATCTTGAACTCAGCTAGAGATACAAAAGAATCAGAAACATATCGAAACCTTTACTAGAAATATAGAGAAAAAAAAAATAACGGTCTGGGAGGTTTCCCGTCCCTTCAGGATGGATGACAAACAGATGGAGCACCTAGGTCCAATGGGGCTACTCCCGATCTACAGTTTCTTCCTCCAGAAGCAAGGCGTCTAGCTCCTCCAGCCGCTGCTGCAACAGGGAGCCCACATCAGGGCTGGGGGCCACATTGGGAGGAACAGTCCTGCCCCCTGCAGCCCGGACCCCACGGGACGGCCGTCGAGATCGAGGAAGGCTGCTGTCTCGAAATTCCACAGCCCGACGGAGCTTCCTCGAGCTGGTGAAAATCAGAGTCCCATTGCGCTCCCGCGGTTCCTCGAAGATGGTCTCAAAGGTCCTGGACGAGGCAGGGAGAGGAGCTGGTTATCAGCATGCCCCACAGCTCCAGCTTCCCTCTGCCACCCTCAAGCCTTTCAAGTGTCTCACCTCTTGGTTGTGGGTGACTGGTAATTCTTGTTGGTATAGATTTCTTCCAAGCTGAACTCCTTCTTGTTCAACCTGTGAGCAAAGAGCAGAGGCTACTGAAAAGCCTTGAGCCAGTGGGGCCTGAAGGGACAGGTAAGTCCTGGTCTGTATTTCAGTTTCTGGGACATGTCAGGGCCAGGAGTGCTACATAAGGCAGACAGGCAATTCTGAGCACAAACCATGCCCACACTGAATTAAATTCTCCAGGCTGGACTGTGCTCCCTGAGAGGAGACAAAGTCATACTTCAGGGTACATGAGACTGCATCTGTTTGGCCAAGATGGCTCAATGCCCAGTGAGCCCCTCACCTGATTGGTCGAGGCAGTCCCATTGGTGTAAGGTTTAGCTGAGGGCGGGCTGGTGTTCTGCGTATTCTAAATCCAGAAACCTTCCCCATGGTCTGCAAAAATGGGCAGAAGGTGAAAGAGTGAAATGGGCTCAGTCCCCCTGTGGTCCCTTCCCCCCGATCTTCATGCCTACCTTGGTCTCAGGGTCTGAAAGCACCTGGTCCTTTGAGGCTCTTGGCTCCTTCCCTTTGGTTGAACCCAACCTGCCAAGAAGGTCAAGGCTCAGGGACAAACAAGATTCACTGCATTATCCCGGTCTCCTGCCCGCTGGATACTCAGGGAAGGAGGCTGGGCCCAGGCTGCAGCCAGGCTTCGAGAGGGGTTTTTTGAGAGCACTACCTGGGTTCTGCTGGTTCGGAGAAGGAGGAAGTGGATGCCGTGGACGAGCAAGATGTGGCGAGAGAAGGGGAGGCTCCCACTCCTCCGAGAGGGAAGACCTCTTTCCGGAGACAGGGCCGAGGGGGTGGCGGGGTTCGGGCCATTTCCCCACCACCCACAGTGTGCCGCCGTGGCCGTGGCTGGCTTGGTTGGGGTGGAGCAGGTGGCCAGGTGCAGGTACCAGAGCCAGGGGGCCCCAGATCAGGGCAGGAGTAGCTTCGGCCCAGAGAGGGCTTAGGGAGAGGTGCTGGGATATTGCGGTCCTGAGCCCGCCACTGGCGGATGGGGGGCCGGGGGCTGACAGAGGCAGTGCCCTCAGCAGCCCCAGACTGCTCGGCCTCTGAGATGGCGATCTTCAACTCCAGCTTCATGGGGGGGGACGGGGGCGGGGGCTGTGGGGTTTTGTTGGGCGTGAGGAAGATGTCAGCAAAGCTCTCCAGCTTGGAACGGACAGAACGGAAGAGTGGGGCCAAGCCCCAGGGACTGAGGCGGGGGCGTAAAAGGCTGGACGGTGGTGGGGTGGATGGGAGCTCCAGAGCAGGATCTGGGGCTGAGGAAAGGAGAGGGTCACAGGTGGGCATTCCTTGGCTGCAGTGTCTCAGCCCCTCCTCAGTAGCCTCAGCCCCTCCCCCCATGCTCAACTTTGTGTACAGAGGAATGAGCCCGCCCCTAAAACACTAAATTCTGCATTTAGGAATTGAAATTCAAGCCTCTGACATTGACACCCCACCTTCATATACCAAGCCCTGCACTGGGAGGGGTTAAGCCCCACCCCCACCTCTGCCTTGACACTTCCAAGATCAACTAGGATGTTTCAGACCCCCAAGTCTCATCCCATCTCTACCCGAGTTCCTTACCCGACGGTGGGTTCTCCGGAGAGTCTGCAGGCAGAGTAGATGGCTGGAATGGGGGTTCTAGGTCCCCGAGTGAAGGCATTGGCTGGTGAACTATCCTCATGGGCTCAGCTCTGGGGTAAAGGGCAAGGTAAAGGCTAGGGCAACTTCCAGGGATTCCATCTGAGCCAGCAACTCCTCTGCCCCTTAAGGCTTCTTCTGTTTTGTTTTGTTTTGTTTTGTTTTGTTTTTTTGAGATAGAGTCTTGCTCTGTGGCCCAGGCTGGAGGGCAGTGGCACCATCTTGACTCACTGCAGCCTCGAACTCCTGGGCTCAGGCAATCCTCCCACCTCAAGCCTTGCAAGTGGCTAGAACCAAAGGCATGGGCCACCACATCCAACTAATTTTTTTTTTTTTTCTTTTGCGACGGAGTTTTGCCCTTGTTACCCAGGCTGGAGTGCAATGGTTCGATCTCGGCTCACCGCAACCTCCGCCTCCTGGGTTCAAGCAATTCTCCTGACTCAGCCTCCCGAGTAGCTGGGACTACAGGCATGCGCCACCATGCCCAGCTAATTTTTGTATTTTTAGTAGAGACAGGGTTTCACCTTGTTGACCAGGATGGTCTCGATCTCTTGACTTTGTGATCCACCCGCCTCGGCCTCCCAAAGCACTGAGATTATAGGCGTGAGGAGCCACCGCGCCCGGCCCCAACTAATTTAAAACAATATTTTGGCTGGGTGTGGTGACTCATGCCTGTAATCCAAGCATTTTGGGAGCCCGAGGTGGGTGGATCACCTAATGACAGGAGTTCGAGACCAGCCTGACCAACATGGTGAAACCTCAACTCTACTAAAAATATAAAAATTAGCCAGGTGTGGTAGCAGACACCTGTAATCCCAGCTACTCAGGAGACTGTGGCAGGAGAATCACTTGAACCCAGGAGGCAGAAGTTGCAGTGACCGGGATGGCACCATTGCACTCCAGCCTGGGCAACAGAGCAAAAACTCCATCTCATAAACAAATTAAATAAATAGTAAAACGATGTTTTTGTAGAGACAGGGTCTTACTGTGTTGCCCAGGCTGGCCTCAACCTCCTGGGCTCAAGTAATTCTACTGCCTCGGCCTCCTAAAGTGCTAGCATTACAGGCGTGAGCGTGCCTGGCCCCTTAAGGCTTTTAAAAATGCCAAAATGGCCGGGCATGGTGGCTCACGACTGTAATCCCAGCACTTTGGGAGGCCGAGGCGGGTGGATCACGACCATCCTGGTTAACATGGTGAAACCCTGTCTCTACTAAAAATACAAAAAATTAGCTGGGCATGGTGGCACGTGCCTGTAATCCCAGCTACTCAGGAGGCTGAGGCAGGAGAATTGCCTGAACCCAGGAGGTGGAGGTTGCGGTGAGCTGAGATCAAGCCATTGTACTCCAGCCTGGGTAACAAGAGCAAAACTCTGTCTCAAAAAAAAAAAAAGACAAAAGAAAAATGCCTCAAAGAAGGACTGGATCAGTCATTCCCGATGCCCCTAGCTCTGGCTACCTGGATGATGGCTGTTGCCTGGATCCTTTGATAATCCCTTCTCCAGCCCTCTCACCTTTGTGCTGGGATGATGAAGTTGGGGGTCTCATCAATGAAGCCCTGGATAAAAATAGGGAATGTTTCTGGGGAGGCAGGGAAGCCTCCTTAGGACCCCACATCCTGACTCTTTCAGTCCCCAGATACCTGCTTGGGTTCAGGCCAAAGATGTCTGCTCAGGCAGTGTCTGCAACCTAAAATGTCATCCTCCTCAGTCTGAGAAAAATCCAACTGAGACTCAGGCCTCCCACCCTTATTCTATCCCTGCTGGAACCCAGCAGAACCCCTGACATTCGTACCCTCAGTTCCCATACCTCAGCTGGGGGTCTAGGACTGGCGATGTCTTCCAGCATCACCACCAGGGTGGGCTGGGGGGCCCGGTCCACCTTTTGTGAAGGGCCCTCCTCTGGGCCAGGGGTTGTCTTTGATCGCTGCCTCAGGGTGAAAGGGGTCTGGTGGACTCGGCTCAAGGGCTCGCGGCACAAATGCAGAGGGTCGGGAGGCCTAGTGAGGAAACAGGAAGATTAGAAGGGCTCAATTGGGTTCCTGGTTTACTCCCAACCTGCCATGCTCACTTGGCCTTCGAGGACCACATGGCCTGCCGGGGTGGCAAGGCAGGCGCCTGCCTGTGGACAGGATCCTGATGGTAGCTCTGGTGCCGTGGGATGGAGGTCTCCTTCGGGGGCACCACGGGGACCTGGGAGAGAAAGAGGTGTCAAGAGCAAGGTGATGGAATGAGGTAGGACTGGGTAAGGTCTCCCTGTGCCTAACAGTGCCCTGAGCCACAAACATGACAGAGATTAGGGCTAGAATTCACTCGGATCCCCAGAGAAGAGATGAATTGTACTGAATTAGGGGCCAGATATTAAGAGTCCTAAGCTGCAGGTGTGGGACCTGGGTAATCTCACCCACGCTGTTTAGAGAAATGAAAAAGACAGGGTGAGCTAGAGTGATCAGTGCCTTTTTTGGGCCTTGGTTTTTCTTATCTGTGCAGTGGAGTCAAAGGCCTCAGCCTGCTTCCTAAGGAGGCTGGGCTGAAAGCAGAAGAGTTTCGGCCCGGCGCCATGGCTCATGCCTGTAATCCCAGCACTTTGGGAGGCAGAGATGGGAAGATCTCTTGATGCCAGTTTGAGACCAGCTTGTGCAACATAGCAAGACCCTGTCTCTACAAAAAAAAGAAAGAAAGAAAGAAAAAAAAAAAGAAAGAAGAAAGCAGAAGAGTTTCTCAGAGTTGCAGGGATGTGGTTCCAGGCCAGAAAGGTTGGTGGGGGAAACAGACACTGCCCAATTCTAGGTTGGAGTGAGTGGGAGCCAAGCAGGACTCTAGCATGAGGGAGGTTGCCTGAGGAATGGGTACAAGAATGATGGATTTGGACTTCAGTTATCCTCAGTAGGGATCTGGCCCGAGTTTGGTAGTGAGGAAAGGCATGGGGGAATAGAGGGTCTCATGGTTCAGGGGGCTCACCATTTGAACAGCCATGACATCTTCCAGCACCACGGCCAGGACCCGCCGAGAGGCCTTTTCCAGGGGAGAAGGGGCTGCCGGGGGCTGCAGCCTCTGCCGTTTCGGGCTCGTGGCTCCCCATAATGCTCGAGTCAGAGGCTGGCGGCACAGACGCGGCTGGCCAGGCGGGCTGGAGGGTGAAAGAAGAAGAGGACGGTCGCCCGAACCTGTCGCTGGCTCTGTAGTTTCCCGGCACGGCCGCCAGGATCCCCATCTCCCAGGCTCAAGACAGGCGGGCGGGGTGCGCTCTCACCTGGAGTCCCCGGGCAAGTCCATGGGAGAAGCGGCGGCTCCGGGGGTTCCCTGGGGAATCCCAGGCTGAGGCCTGGGGCAAGGGGGGAGCGGTGGAGCGGGGGGTGAGGGCTAGCCCCTTCCCCGGGGCTCCGCCCTTCATGGTCCGCCCGAAGCTCCCCGTAGTCCAGCGACCGTAGCCCTGGGGCGCGAAAGGGCGCCCCCGGCCGGCCGCCCGGAGTGGGTGTCCTCCAGCGCCACCGCCTCGATCAGCGGATCACTCGCGCCCTGCCCGGCACCTGCTGCCAGAACCCGGACTGCAGCGGCCCCAGTTCTCCCACGGTCCCAGCCTCTCGAAGCCTTTGTCCCTGCAAATTATGCCCCGAAATCCCCCGGGATCTACGGGGATCCCGGTCCTGGGAGGCTATTTCCGCTGGATCCCTCTGCGATCCTCGTCCACTCCTAGCGAGTGGCTGAGGACTCCAAAGCAATACTCCACACATCGACGACCCTCCCTCCCACCAGATCCCCTAGACTGGATCCCTGCGGAAAGAATCCTACAGCGCGGTTCCGCCAATCAGACGCCGGGCGGGGCTTCTGCTTCCCCTGTGAGCTTCGGCGCCGCAAAGCTCCGCTCAGACAGGGGCGGCCCGAGATGGAGCATTTCTGAACTCAGCCTAGATCCCCAGGGATCCACTGTCAAGCAGATACCCCCTTCACTCCAATCCCGGGAGGTCCCGCCCACAGACGCCCCCTCCCTCCTCGCGTCCCCGCCCAGCGGTCTCCCCCGGCCCGGGAACAGAAGGTTCAGATGTTTCCTTCCCCGCCCCCGACTCCCGCCCTCTACAGCCACTCCTTGCCCTCCCGCAAGCGCCGCTCACCGCTGCCTCCCGTGGATCCCGGGTCTTCCGCAGCTCCCACCTCCGGCTCCTTTAAAACCAGGCCTACCCAAGGCTGCCCAACCGCTGAGGGCTTTCTTGGGGCCTCCGGGCACCGCCCAATCGCCGGTCCCCGTCTTCCGGGGTGGTGAGAAACTAAGTGAAGCCACCTGGCGGCCATTACCCCTAGGGGCAGGAAGCCAAATTGGGCGGCGCCGCCATGATGGTTGAGGGCAGATGTCTTAGTCCTCGTTGAACCGTGGTGGACCGGGTGGCGTCATCTTTTGAGGGCCACATACAATGCCAGGTTTCTTGAAATGTTGAGGCAACCGATTGAAGCTAGAGTGCCGCCACGTTCTTTAAGGGCATCTTCCGGTTCTTTAGTTCTTAAGCCAATAAACGTTAACTGAGTGATAACGATATGTGAAATTCCCAATTTCCTAGAGTGGCCTCGTTTGGGGAAGGTTCCGGCACACCTTTCTGGGTTGCTCAATGGGGTTCCCACGGCCCAGCGTCCGAGTTTAGGAGGCGGTGGTGGAGGCCCTGAGTCTGAACACCCGGGGTCAAAGGCTCGGGCTGATGCGGCCTGTGGCTCCCTTGCTGGCGCCTTGTCTTGGAGAGATGGGGCCGAGCCTAAGTGGGGAGGAGGCTGGGGGCGCTGAGTTTGACTTCGCCTGAGTGTTGTCTACCGTACTTCTCGGAGGAGTGGGGATGCCCGCGGGCCGCGCACAGGGCTCAGGACAGGGGCGTCCTTGCAGGAGACCAAGAATACACCTTGGCTTGCTCGTGGGGCCCAGCTCTCAGGAACCACTCTTAAGAGGGGCCTGCCTGATGGGGGAGGTGTAAATAGTCCTGAGGAGTAAGGGATCAGGGTGGGACGCTGCTGCTTGGAGGGGCTGCGTCGTGGACCTTTACCTGGAGCTGGGATATTGGTGTGGAGGAAGTGTGCATGTAGTGGCTTCTTGCAGAGCTATGACGGTGCCCAGACCGCCTAACCAAAGCCCGTGCCTGCACTAGTTCGCCTTCCCCATATTCCCTGGTCCAAACCAGTCCTTTCTTTTTTAATTTTAATTTTTTTTTTTTTTAATCTGAGGCAGGGTTTCGCTATGTTGCCCAGGCTGATCTAGAACACCTGGGCTCAAGCGGTCCTCCTGCCTCGGTCTCCCAAAGCGCTGGGATTACAGGCGTGAGCGCCCAGCCCCAGTCCTCATTTTCTTTTCTTAACAGAACAAGAAACCCTGAAGCATAGAATCCTGGGTCCGACATAAGGTGCAGAGGCGCCTCCTGGTCCAGGTGTCATAATTCTTTCTCAGGGGATTGGGTGATGAAAGTAATAAAACAGGGCCCAGTGTGGTGGCTCACACCTGTTATCCCAGCACTTTGGGAGGCAGAGGAAAGCGGATCACTTGAGACCAGAAGTTCAAGAGCAGCCAGGCCAACATGGCAAGACCCCATCTCTGCAAAAAATTAGCCAAGCATGGTGGCGCATGCCTGTAGTCCTGGCTACTCAGGAGGCTGAGGTGGGTGGCTCTCTTGAGTTTGGGAGGTCACAGCTGCAATGAGCTGTGATCTTGCTACTGAACTCTAGCCTGGGCAACAGAGACCCTGTCTCAAACAAACAGGGGATGATGTGGAAAGAGCATAATCGGGAAGAGCTTCTGTGGGAAATGGAGGCTCCCCAGGTCCGTCCCTAAGGACTCATCCAGAGAGACGCTCTTCTAGAACTACAGTATCTCTGTAACAGGAGGTCCGCTGGGTCCTCTGGAAATCCATTCAGACTTCCAGTGGGAGCAGGCGGTGGTTCTTCCACCTAGTGGTGTTCACTCTCTCTCTGGTTCAGGGCTGACTGTAATGGTGCCTGAGGAGGTACAGCGATGTTTCACCCAGCTGTGAGTGCTTGGAGAGTCTTCCAACCTTGCCGAATGAAGAGTGAAACCGGCTCACACCTATAATCCCAGGATTTTGGGAGTCCGAGGCGGGTGGATCACGAGGTCAAGAGATCGAGACCATCCTGGTCAACATGGTGAAACCCCATCTCTACTAAAAATACAAAAATTAGCTGGGCATGGTGGCGCACGCCTGTAGTCCCAGCTACTCAGGAGGCTGAGGCAGGAGAATTGCCTGAATCCAGGAGGCGGAGGTTGCCGTGAGCCGAGATCTCACCATTGCACTCCAGCCTGGGTAACAAGAGCGAAACTCCGTCTCAAAAAAAAAAAGAAAAGAAAAGAAAAAAGAGCGAAACCCCACAAAAACCTTCAAAATCAGAGCAGGCCTAACCTGAGTTTTTGGGTTTTTTGTTTATTTTTTGTTTTTGAGACAGTCTATCACCCAGGCTGAATTGCAGTGGCACAATCTCAGCTCACTGCAACCTCCGCCTCCTGGGTTCAAGCGATTCTCATGTCTCAGCCTCCCAAGTATCTGGGACTAGAGGTGCTCATCACCACGACCGGCTAATTTTTTGTATTTTTAGTAGAAATGGGGTTTCACCGTGTTGGTTAGGCTGATCTTGAACTCCTGGCCTCAAGTGATCTACCCGCCTTGGCCTCCCTAAGTGCTGGGATTACAGGCATGAGCCACCACACCTGGCCCTAATCTGAGTTTTAATTCTCTAGGTCTCTTGAAGTCAGTGACACCAAGGGCAAAAGATGTAGTCCGAAGAAAAGTCCTGGACCTGAGTATTTGGTAGGAGGGGCCCACCCGTGCGACCCTAACTTGAGGTGCTAGAGTTCATCAAATGGAAGTCTAAGGTAGACAGTGGCAGTCTTGGCCCTTAGCCCAGGCCAGCAAATGTGCGCCCTTGTGGTCTCACAGTCTCAGCTCTGCTTTTTTTGTGACTTCCCATTTCAACAACTTCAACTTTGCCCACTGCCTATGAAGGTGGTGGACACACCACAGAGCATGCCCCAGTGTGTGCCAATGGTAGCAAGAGGTCCCACACAGCCTCCAGTGGGGCTGGTGGTGTGGCTGGTGGTGCACTTCAGTGTGTCATTATTCAGAAACTCAGGGTCTGTTTAGACGAGGGGCGGCCCATACTTCTTTTTTCTTAGGGTCTTACTCTGTCACCCAGGCTAAAGTGCAGTGGTACGATCATGGCTCACTGCAGTCTTGACCTCCTGGGCTCAAGTGATCCTCCCACCTCAGCCTCCTGAGTAGCTGGGATCACAAGTATGCACTGCCACACTTAGCTAATTTTTAAATTTAAATTAAAAAAAATTTTTTTTGAGATAGTCTTGCTCTGTCACCAGGCTAGCATGCAATGGCGCAATCTCGGCTCACTGCAACCTCCATCTCCCAGGTTCAAGTGATTCTCCTGCCTCAGCCTCCTGAGTAGCTGGGACTACAGGCATGCACCACCATGCCCAGCTAATTTTTCTATTCTTAGTAGAGATGAGGTTTTACCATGTTGGCCAGGATGGTCTCGATCTCATGACCTCATGATCCGCCCACTCTGGCCTCCCAAAGTGCTGAGATTACAGGCATGAGCCACTGTGCCTGGCCTATTTTTATTTATTTGAGATGGAGTCTCGCTCTGTCACCCAGGCTGGAGTGCAGTGGCATGATCTTGGCTCACTGCAACCTCCACCTCTTGGGTTCAAGCCATTCTCCTGCCTCAGCCTCCCGAGTAGCTGGGACTACAGGTGCAGGCCACCACGCCCAGCTAATTTTTGTATTTTTAGTAGAAACTGGGTTTCGCTGTGTTGACCAGCCTGGTCTCAAACTCCTGACGTCAGGTGACCTGCCTGCCTTGGCCTCCCAATGTGCTGGAATTATAGGCATGAGCCACCATGCCTGGCCAATGTTATAATTTAAAAAAATTTTTAGTATAGACAAGGTCTTGTTATGTTGCCCAGGCTGGTCTCAAACTCCTGGGCTCAAGAAATCCTCCTGGCTCAGCCTCCCAAAGTGCTGGGATCACAGGTGTGTGCCACCATGCCTGCCCCCCTAAGAGTTTAGAGTTTATATCACTGCATTTATAGTCCTGTGTGCAAGATTATCGCTGGGTCTGCTGCTTTTCTCAGCTTCAGTCCCTCTGCACCCTGAAGTACTTGGTTCAGCCATTTCAGCACATTCCTGCCCAGTTTAACTCTCCTGTTGGGGAGCTTTCAAGACTTCCCCAGGGGGTCTTCTACTTTGGCCAGCTACTTCAGGTTGCTAATTTTTTTTTTTTTTTTTTTGG
>NW_016107867.1:981459-986545 GCF_001604975.1 Cebus imitator
GATTCTCCTGCCTTAGCCTCCCAAGTAGCTGGGATTACAGGTGCGCGCCACTATGCCCAGCTAATTTTTGTATTTATAGTAGAGAGAGGTTTCACAATGTTGTCCAGGCTGATCTCAAACTTCTGACCTCAGGTGATCCACTTGCCTCAGCCTTCCAAAGTGTTGGGATTGCAGGCGTGAGCCACTGCGCCCAGCCAATTATTATCATTATTATTTGAGATGGAGTCTCGCTCTGTTGCCAGACTGGAGTGCAGTGGCATCATCTCTGCTCACTGAAACCTCTGCCTCCCGGGTTCAAGTGATGCTCCTGCCTCAACCTCCTGAGGAGTTAGGACTACAGACATGCGTCACCATGCCCAGCTAATTTTCATATTTTTAGTAGAGGTGGGGTTTCACCATGTTGGCCAGGATGGTCTCGAACTCCTGACTTCAAATGATCCACCGACCTCAGCCTCCCAAAGTGCTAGGATTACAGTTGTGGGCCACTGCACCTGGACAATTTTTTTTTTGAGACGGTGTCTCATTCTGTTGCCCAGGATGGAGTACAGTGGCACGAAATCAGCTCACTGCAACCTCTACCTCCTAAGCAATTCTCTGCCTCAGACTCCTGATTAGCTGGGATTACAGGAGCCCACCACCATGCCCAGCTAATTTTTGTATTTTTAATAGAGACAGGGTTTCACCATCTTGGCCAGGCTGGTTTTGAACTCCTGACCTTGCAATCCACCAGCCTCGGTCTCCCAAAGTGCTGGGATTATGGTGTAAGCCACTGTGTCTGGCTCAGTTTTTTGTATTTTTAGTAGAGACTGTGTTTTACCATGTTGGCTAGGCTGGTCTGGAACTCCTGGCCTCAACTGATCTGCCCACCTCGGCCTCCCAAGCTAGAATTACACGTGAGAGCCACTGCTCCTGACCTAATTTTTTTTTTAATTTTTATTTTTAGAGACAGAGTCTTGCTTTGTCTCTGTCTCTAAAAATAAACACTTTGGCTGGAGTACAGTGGTGCAATCATAGCTCACTACAACCTCAAACTCCTGGCCTCAAGCCATCCTTCCACCTCAGCCTCCCAAAGTGCTGGAATTACAGGTGTGAACCACTACCCGGCCAGTTTTTTAATTTAATTTTGTTTTGGTTTTTTGAAGTGAGAAAGCTGATCCTGTCCATGGTCTGCCTCCTCTTTCCCAGTGTTGAGAGCCACCTGCCACCAGTTCTGTGATTGTCCCCTTTATTTGGTGGAGCAATGATTGGTAGGGGTCAGGTTTGGAGGAGCTGAGTGGTCAAATGATAGGGCTGAGGTGAGGATGTTGGGAGGGGAGAAGGGAGGATTGGAGAGAGGGCAAAGATGAGGAGAGCAGCCTATTAAAATCTGAAACTGTGTGTCACTGTACCACTTATCGATTTTTTTTTTTGAGACGGAGTTTCGCTCTTGTTACCCAGGCTGGAGTGCAATGGCACAATCTCGGCTCACCGCAACCTCCGCCTCCTGGGTTCAGGCAATTCTCCTGCCTCAGCCTCCTGAGTAGCTGGGATTACAGGTACGCACCACCATGCCCAGCTAATTTTTTGTATTTTTAGTNGTACGCACCACCATGCCCAGCTAATTTTTTGTATTTTTAGTAGAGACGGGGTTTCACCATGTTGACCAGGATGGTCTCGATCTCTTGACCTCGTGATCCACCCGCCTCGGCCTCCCAAAGTACTGGGATTACAGGCGTGAGCCACCGCGCCCGGCTTCACTTATCGATTTATTATCTTCAGCTTCAAGTTCATTTTTTCTGCTCTGTGAAAATGGGTCTGGACCCTTTAAATATAAATAAATACACACACACACACACACACATATTTTGAGACAGTCTTGCTCTGTCACCCAGGCTGGAGTGCAGTGACACAATCTTGGCTCACTGCAACCTCCGCCTCCCGGGTTCAAGCAATTTTCCTGTCTCAGCCTCTTGAGTAGCTGGGATTACAGGCACGTGCCACCATGCCCAACTAATTTTTGTATTTATAGTAGAGATAGGGTTTCAACAGGTTGGTCAGGCTGGTCTCAAACTCCTGACCTCAGGATCCACCCCCCTTGGCCTCCCAAAGTGCTGGGATTATAGGCATGAGCCACTGTCACTGTGCACGGCCTAAATTTTGTTGTTGTTGTTGTTGCAAGCCAGCATCTTGCCAAGTTTTGTCAATAGATGGCTGAGGAGACATTGCAGGAAGAAAGGGTTTTGCTTCCGGGTTCAGCAAATCCTCCTGGGAGGCTCCTACAGCACAAGTGGGTTCTCAGCTCCCAGCTTCTGCAGGGCAGGGTGGCCAGCAGCACCCCGGGGTCAGCAGCTCCCCCAGGTGCCCTCTGGATGATTCTGCAGTGGAGTGCCTCTGCAGAGACATCTGCCCATGAATAGCTTTCCCTGGCACCCTAGAGGGTGGATTTCCAACAAGTTCCACCAGACTGGCACTCCAGCAACTTCTGTGCCTTCTCCAGAAACTTCTGGATCTCAGGAAGGAAGGAGGCTTTTTCTTTTCTGTTTTTGAGACAGGGTCTCACTCTGTCCCCAGGCTGGAGTGCAGTGGTGCGATCTCGGCTCACCACAACCTCCGCCTCCCAGGCTCAAGCGATTCTCCTGCCTCAGCCTCCTGAGTAGCTGAGATTACAGGCACGCAGCCACCATTCCTGGCTAATTTTTGTATTTTTTAGTAGAGACAGGGTTTTACCATGTGGCCAGGCTGGTCTCGAACTCCTGACCTCAAATGATCCACCCACCTTGGCCTCCCAAAGTGCTGGGATTTCAGGTGTGAGCCACCATGTCTGGCTGGAAGGAGGCTTTTTCTTGTATGCTCTGTCTCAACCTGAGAGGAGTTGTGGATGTTCCTTGTATTAGGTTAGTACAAAAATAATTGTAGTTTTTGTAATTAAAAGTAATGGCAAAATGGCGATTAGTTTTGCACCAACCTAATATCTACTCTTCTTGCTTTTTTTTTTTGAGACAGAGTCTGACTCTGTCACCCAGGATGGAGTGCAGTGGTGCGATCTTGGTTCACTGCAACCCCCACCTCCTGGGTTCAAGCAATTCTCCTGCCTCAGCCTCTCAAGTAGCTGGGATTACAAGCATGCACCGCTACACCCAGCTAATTTTTGTATTTTTAGTAGAGACAGGGTTTCGCCATGTTGATCAGGCTTGTCTCGAACTCCTGACCTCAGGCAATCCACCTGCCTCAGCCTCCCAAAATGCTGGGCTTATAGGCGTGAACCACTGCACCCAGCCTTTTTTTTTTTTAATATAATTTTGTTTACTGTTTACTTATTATCTATAGTGAGTAGAATTTTGTCTCCCCACTACCCCCCACCCCACCAAAGATATTTTCAAATCTTAAACCTTTCACTTCCTCTGAATGTGACCTTATTTTGTTGTTGTTATTGTTTGACACAGGATCTTGCTCTGTTACCCAGGCTGCAGTGCAGTGGCTGGATCCTGGCTCACTGCAGCCTCGACCCCCTGGGTTCAAGCAATCCTCCTGCCTCAGCCTCTGGAGTAGCTGGGACCACAGGCACACACTCCACACCCAGATAATTTTTTATTTTTATTTTTAGTATGGACAAGGTCTCACTATGTGGCCCAGGCTGGTCTTGAACTCCTGAGCTCAAGCAGTGCTCCTGCCTCAGCCTACCAAAGTGCTGGGATTATAGGCATGAGCCCTTACACCCAGCCGTGACTTTATCAGGAAGTAGAATCTATGCTTAAGCTATTGTCGCTGCCATGCTAAATAAATAAATAAATAAATAAATAAATAAAAAAGAAAGAAAATAGAATCTACAGTTGTAATCAAGCTCATACTGGATTAGGATGGCTCTCAATATAATGACTGGTGTCCGTATTAGAAGAATAGGGAAATTTGGACACAGATACATAGAAAGCAGAATGTCATGTGAAAACAGGCACAGACACACATGGAGAATGCCGTCTAGCAACAGAGGCAGGGATTGGATTCTACAAGCCAAAGAATGCCAAAGATTGCTGGCAGCTACCAGAAGCTAGGAAGAGGCAAGGAAGCATTCTTGCCAGGCGTGGTGGCTCACACTGGTCATCCTAGCACTGTGGGAGGCTGAGGCAGGAGGATCACTTGAAGTGAAGAGTTTGAGACCAGCCTGGGCAACAGAGAAAGAACCCATATCTACAAAAATAAAATAAAATAAATTAGCTGGGCATAGTGGTGCATGCCTGTAGTTCTGGCACTTTGTGAGGCAGAGGTGAGAGAATCACTGGAGCCCAGGAGTTTAAGGCTGCAGTGAGCTATGATCGCACCATTGCATTCCAGTCTGGGAGATGGGATAAGATTGAGTCCTCTTGAATGAATTTGTGGTAATTTGTTATGTCAGTTTTAGAAAAATAATACATAATCAAATCCTTCATTTCTGTTGTTGCTGATTTTTAAAAAGTATTAAACCTTTTCTTGTTCAAATCACCATGTGTTTTTTCTGTCTTGATTTGATCCAGACTTAGTCATCACCAACAAATGCAGGTACTAGTGTTTCAGCATTAAATAAAATGGAATATCTGAATTTTGAAGGTCCCAACTTACAATTACTGCGCAGATATTTTACAGGATGGGCCATTTGCAGGAGAGGTATAAAGTCTGCATTGCAGACATAATTCTTAAAGTCGTTTAGAATGCTGCTGTCACACCTGAAAAAAAATAGAAAAGGAGCACAGATGGTGCCAGTGAGGACAGATGGCTCAGACCAAATGAAGGAAGTTGGGCTGGGCAGCTGCCACCTTGTCTAAAGGTAATTCCTGGCATCTTATACTTTCAGGTGGAGGCCAGATCTAGGCAACATTCAGAAAGCAAATCCAGCTGGGAATGGTGGCCTGCACCTGGAGTCCCAGCTACCCTGGAGGCTGCGGCGGGAGGATTGCTTGAGCCCAGGAGGTCAAAGCTGCAATGAGCTAAGATGGAGCCAGTGCACTCCAGCCTGCGCAACACGGCAAGACCCTGTCTCAAAAAAAAAAAAAAAAAAAATGTCCAGATGGAGGTGCCTGGAAATCAGTACTCACGGCTAGAGTGGCAATGGTGGGGTAGGGAGGTCCAACAAACA
>NW_016107867.1:987510-991778 GCF_001604975.1 Cebus imitator
GACCAGGATGGTCTCGATCTCTTGACCTCGTGATCCACCTGCCTCGGCCTCCCAAAGTGCTGGGATTACAGGCTTGAGCCACCGCGCCCGGCTAGGATACTACTTTTAAAAGTCAATATAGAGGCTGAGGCCAGAGGATCACAAAGTCAAGAGATTGAGACCATCCTGGCTAACACGCTGAAACTTCTTACAAAAAAAAAAAAAAAAAGTCAATATAGGTCAGGCGTGGTGGCTCACAGCTGTAATCCCAGCACTTTGGGAGGCCAAGGTGGGTGGATCACCTGAGGTCAGGAGTTAAAGACCAGCCTGGCCAACATGGTGAAACCCCATCTCTACTAAAAATACAAAAATTAGCTGGGCATGGTAGCACGCATCTATAATCCCAGCTACTTGGGAGGCTGAGGGAGGAGAATCACTTGAACCCAGGAGGTGGAGGTTGCAGTGAGCTGAGATCCCACCACTGCACTTCAGCCTGTGAGACAGGAGTGAGACTCCGTTTTGAAAAAGAAAAAAAAAAAAAAATCAATATAAGCTGGACACATTGGCTTATGCCTGTAATCCCAGCACTTTGGAAAGCCAAGGCAAGTGGATCACCTGAAGTTGGGAGTTTGAGACCTGCCTGGCCAACATGGCAAAACGACATCTCTACTAAAAATATAAAAAATTTGCTGGACATGGTGGTGAGTGCCTGTAATCCCAGCTACTCAGGAAGCTAAGGCATGAGAATCACTTGAACTGGGGATGCAGAGGTCACAGTGAGCCGAGATTGTGTCACTGCACTCCAGCCTGGGCGGCAGAGAGAGACTCTGTCTCAAAAAAAAAAAAAAAAAGATAAATAAAAATAAAAATTACAACTACATGGTGGGCTCACACCCATAATCCCAGCTACTTGGGAGGCTGAGGTGGGAGGATTGAGGCTAGACATTCAAGACTCCCATTTCTACCAGAAAATAAAGAAAAATAAGCCTGGGCGAGGTGGCTCATGCCTATAATCCCAGCATTTTGGAAGGCTGAGGCGGGTGGATCACGAGGTCAGGAGTTCAAGACCAGCCTGGCCAAGATGGTGAAACCTCATCTCTACTATAAATACAAAAATTAGCTGGGTGTGGTGGCACGTGCCTGTAACCCCTGCTGAGGCAGAGAATTGCTTAAACCCAGGAGGCCAAGGTTGCTGTGAGCTGAGATTGCACAACTGCACTTCAGCCTGGTGAGAGAGTGAGACTATGTCACAAAAAATAAATAAATAAGAAAGAAAAATAAATTTAGTGGTTACCCTCGTGGTAGGGTAGTAACTAGGAGGGATGTGAGGAACATTTAGGATGCTACAAATGTTTTGTTTCGTTTTATAGAGACGGAGTCTTGGTTGGAGAGGGAAGTAGAGTTAAAAAAAAAAAAAATGGAGACAGGGTCTTACTCGGTTGCCAGGCTGGAGTGCAGTGTTGTGATGTTGTGATCATGGTTCACTGCAGCCTTGAACTCCTGATCTCAAGCAATCCAC
Source organism: Cebus imitator (assembly GCF_001604975.1). Taxonomy (NCBI): domain Eukaryota; kingdom Metazoa; phylum Chordata; class Mammalia; order Primates; family Cebidae; genus Cebus; species Cebus imitator. Next base: position 989,009 of record NW_016107867.1, read on the forward strand.
CCACCTCAGCCTCCTAAGTAGCTGGGACTACAGGTATGAACCCCCACGTCCGGCTATATATATATATATATATATATATATATATATACACACACACACACACACACACACACATATATATATATATATACATAAAAATATATATATATATATATATATATATATTTTTTTTTTTTCTAGAGAGGAGGGTCTCACTATGTTGCCCAGGCTGGTCTTGAACCCCTGGCCTCACCTAATCCTCCCCTGCCTCAGCTCCCAAAGTGCTAGGATGACAGTCATGAGCCACGATGCCCAGCCAATATTTTGGTTTCTTGATCTGGGTACTGGTTATGTGGGTGTGTTTACTTTGTGACAATGCACTGAGCCTTCATTTAGGATTTGTGTACTTTTTTATATTACAGTATTCATTTTTTTTTTTTTTTTGAGATGGAGTCTTGCTCTGTCACCCAGGCTAGAGTGCAGTGGCATGATCTGGGCTCACTACAACCACCACCTGCCAGATCCAAGTGATTCTCCTGCCTCAGCCTCCCCCGAGTAGCTGGGATGACAGGTGCCTGCCACCACAACCAGCTAATTTTTGTGTTTTTAGTAGAGACAGAGTTTCACCATCTTGGCCAGGCTGGTCTCAAACTTCTGACCTCAGGTGATCTGCCCACCTCAGCCTCCCAAAGTGCTGGGATTACAGGCGTGAGCCACCATGCCCGGCCTGTATTACATTATTCTTTATAAAAAATTTTAAATACAGCCAGGCACAGTGGCTCATATCTGCAATCCCAACACTTTCCGCCTGAGGCAGGCGGACTACTTAAATTCAGGTGTTTGAGACCATCCTGGGCAATGTCTCTAAAAAAAGAAAAAAGAAAAAAAGATGGGAGGATGGCTGAAGCCCACGAGGCAGAGGTTGCAGTGAGCTGAGATGGCGCCACAGTAATCCAGCCTGCGAAACAGAGCCAGAACCTGTCTCAAAAAACATTTTATTTTTTGGCCAGGTGCTGTTGTTCACACCTGTAATTCCAGCACTTTGGGAGGCCAAGGAAGGCAAATTATGAGGTCAGACGTTCAAGACCAACCGGGCCAATATAGTGAAACACCATCTCTATTAAAAATATGAAAATTGGCCAGTCGAGGTGGCTCATGCCTGTAATCCTAGCACTTTGGGAGGCCGAGGCAGGTGGATCAACTGAGGTCAGGAGTTCAAGACCAGTCTGACCAACACAGAGAAATACCCTCTCTACTAAAAATGCAAAATTAGCCAGGTTTGGTGGCGCATGCCTGTAGTCCAAGCTGTTTGGCAGCCTGAGGCAGGAGAATTGCTCAAACCCTGGAGGCAGAGGCTGCAGTGAGCCAAGATCGTGCCACTGCACTCCAGCCTGGGCAACAAGAGAGAAACTGTGTCTCAAAAAATAAATAAAAATTTAAAAAGTAAATTAGCTGGGCGTGGTGGCACATGCCTGTAATCCCAGCTACTTGAGAGGCGCTGAAGCAGGAGAATCTCTTGAACCTGGAGGCAGAGGTTGCAGTGAGCTGAGATTGCACCACTGCACTCCAGCCTAGGCAACAGAGCAAGACTATGTCTCGAAAAAAAAATTTTTTTAAGTAATATATATGTCAGTATGTAAATGCTTGTGTAGGGCTTTACTAGGAGATTTGGTAAAATGGTCATGTCGAAGTTGTCATATGCTTGCACTGCCTCATAGGATTTCTATGAATATGGCAGCCACAGATTCAGAGTGTCACAGGTGAGTGGTCTTGGTGATTCCGATTCTACAAATGAGGCCATCTGTGTCAAGATTTTGCGAAACGACAATTCTTGATAATATTCCAGACAAAACAAAATACAATCTTTGCTCAGTTTATACATGTGTCTGCCTTCCCGGAAAAGTCAGGATTAAAATCATGCTTATATGTTTGTGTTTATATAAAAAATGAACTTAGATTCTCTACTCAATTATTAACCTGTTCTTATGTACAGGGATGGCCATGGGGCATTCTGAAAATGATGGTGGAGGAGCGACAGTTTTTCACTGAGTAAGACTGTCTGGCATGGTGTAGGACACAACTGATCCCCATGGGTTAACCCATTAATTCCAGAGGTCCACCATCACTCACTGTGACCAAAACACCCCCTCCTAAAAATTCACAAATCAACCCCTAAGGCGTGACACTGCCCCTGTGGAGAGCCACTGCATTCAGGCCACGAAATTAGAGTGCAAGGTTCAGCATCTGAGGAGGGATCTGCATGGATTGGGAGGTGAAAGGATTATTTGGGGTTCAGGGAAGCTCAGCTTAATTGGAAGAAAAAGGTAGGGGGGAAAATGGGGACTACCCAGCTTTGCAGTGCTTGACTCCATAAAGATTTGTTGAATTTACAAGCGAGCGAATGAGTGAATGACTGCTGCAGAGAATAAGGAACTATTCACATTTTATTTTATTTTATTTATTTCTGAGACGGAGTTTTGCTCTGTCACCCGGGAGGCAGTGCAGTGGCGCAATCTCAGCTCACTGAAACCTCTGCCTCCTGGGTTCAAGCAGTTCTCTGCCTCAGCCTCCCGAGCAGCCGGGATTACAGGTGCTTGCCACCATGCCTGGCTAATTTTTTGTATTTTTAGTAGAGATGGGGTTTCATCATTTTGGCCAGGCTGGTCTTGAACTCCTGACATAGTGTTCCACTCACCTCGGACTCCCAAAGTGCTGGGATTACAGGCATGAGTCACCGCACCTGGCTACATTTTAAATTTAAATTTTTTTTTTTTTTTTTTTTTTTTTTTTT
>NW_016107867.1:992563-995237 GCF_001604975.1 Cebus imitator
CATGGATGTTCCCCTCGATACGACCTTCCAACAGAGGCCCACTGTGGGGAAGTGCTGTCCTGGGGACCTTCCCAAGACCTGCCCCGTGAACTTTGAGCCCCCATGGGCAACACGGCCAGTGAGGACCTCCCACGGCCACCTCTATCAGATGGCTCGACCATGAGAAGCCCATCATGTCACCTGCCACGTGAGCTGTCACCGCATACCCTTCCACCACTCATGCCCAGCCTCGTGAGAATTGCCTCATGAGGTCTCACCATTTTTTGCTGTCTTACAAGACCCCTGAATACGAGATTTCTCAGGAAAGCACCTACCTAGGCATCTGCCACCACATAAGGACTTGCAAGGAAACAGCCCAGGGAGCTGGCCAAGCCTGTCCCTGGGCCAGTCCTGTGGGCAAGATCGTGCCAGCTTGGGTCGCAGAGCCATGGCCCACAGGTGGGAATCAGGGGAGCCACCAACCCCTGTTGGAGGCCAATGAGTAGAAAGAATGGGGAAGGGCCGGGCACGGTGGCTCACACCTGTAATCCCAGCACTTTGGGAGGCCAAGACAGGCAGATCACCTGAGGTCAGGAGTTCGAGACCAGCCTGACCAACATGGAGAAACCCCATCTGTACTAAAAAACAAAAATTAGCTGGGCGTGAGGCGCATGCCTGTAATCCCAGCCACTTGGGAGGCTGAGGCAGGAGAATTGGTTGAACCCGGAGGCAGAGGATGTGGTGAGCCGAGATTGCACCATTGCACTCCAGCCTGAGCAACAAGAGCAAAACTCTGTCTCAAAAAAAAAAAGCATCAGGAAGATGGGGGTAGGGTGAGGAAGTTCCTCTCCCCAGCTTTACTCCACACAGCCCCCACCCAGCCCTCACCCAGCAGGTGCCTGTGCTGGCCTAGTTGGATGCAGAGATGGCTGGCCATCTACAGATCCCCCTATTCATCCATCTGGGCCAGGATGGTCAGACAGGGGCCGGGGCTGCTCCACCATCAATGCCTCTCTCTTTTTTTTTTTTTTTTTTTGCTTTGGTGGGCATCAGAGTGCTTTATGCATACTTCCATGGTGTCATATAGAATATTGAATGGGTGTGGACTCTAGGGTCTATATTTATTTAAATTAATAATTTTTACTGCTTCATCAAAGCATTCTTTTTTTAAAAAGAAAGAAAGAAAGAAAAAAGAATGAAGGAGAGGAATAAAGAGGAAGAGGAAGAGGGAGAGAGAACAGGAGTATTGCTTTATTGCCCAGGCTAAAATGCAGTCTAAAAATGGGTATTGAAAACCTCTTTTATGCCAATAATTATGCTTAATAATGGAGACAGGAAGAGATAAGGGAAGAAAATAACAAACAAGCAGCCAACCAATATTTCATTTAAACCTGTGAAATGCTATGCAATTACTGAGGAATGATTTACTTCACTTTTAGAGTAGGTGTGATGTGGTACTGTTAAGAGTGTATATTTTGTGTATTTGAAGTGGAGAGTTCTATAAATGTTTATTAAGTTTAGTTGTTCCAGATCTGAGTTCAAGTCCTGGATATCTGTCTCGTTGATCTGTCTAATATTGATGTTAAAGTCTCCCACTATTATTGTGTGGGAGTCTAAGTCTCTTTATGAGTCTTATGTGTTTGGGTGCTCCTGTATTGGGTGCGTATATATTCAAGATCATTAGCTCTTCTTGTTGCATTGATCCTTTTACCATTATGTAATGTCCTTCTTTGCCTCTTTTGATCTTTGTTGCTTTAAAGTCTATTTTATCAGAGGCGAGAATTGCAACTCCTGCTTTTTATTTATTTATTTATTTTTGCTCTCCATTTGATTAGTAAATTTTTCTCCATTCCTTTGTTTTGAGTCTTTGTGTATCCTTGCAGGTGAGATGGGTCTGGATGCAGCATATCAATGGGTTTTGGCTGTGTCTTTTGATTGGGGGATTTAGTCAATTTAAATTTAAGATTAATAATAATATATGTGAGTTTAATATTGCCATTTGATGCTAGCTGGCTGTTTTGCCCATTAGTTGATATAAATTCTTCATTATGTTGATGCTCTTTACTTTTTGGTATATTTTTGGAAAGGCTGATATTGGTTGTTCCTTTCTATGTGTAGCGCTTCTTTTAGAAGCTCTTGTAAAGCAGGCCTGGTGGTGATAAACTCTCTGAGTACTTGCTTGTTCACAAAAGATTTTATTTTTCTTTCGCTTATGAAGCTTAGTTTGGCTGGACATGAAATTCTGGGTTGAAAGTTCTTTTCTTTAAGGATGTTGAATATTGGCCCCCACTCTCTTCTGGCTTGTAGGGTTTCTGCTGAGAGATCTGCTGTGAGTCTGATAGGCTTCCCTTTGTGGGTAACCTGACCTTTCTCTCTGGCTGCTCTTAGTATTTTCTCCTTCATTTCAACCCTGGTGAATCTGATGATTATGTGCCTTGGGGTTGGTCTTTTTGAGGAATATCTTTGTGGTGTTCTCTGTATTACCTGGAGTTGAATATTGTCCTGCCTTGCTAGGTTGGGAAAGTTTTCCTGAATAATATCCTGAAGAGTGTTTTCCAGCTTGGATTCATTCTCTTTGTCTTTTCACATAGTCCCATATTTCTTGAAGACTTTGCTCCTTCCTTTTTATCCTTTTTTCTCTAATCTTGTCTTCTTGTTTTATTTCATGAAGTTGGTCTTCGACCTCTGATATCCT
>NW_016107867.1:997292-1001650 GCF_001604975.1 Cebus imitator
TTTAGTAGAGACGGGGTTTCACCATGTTGACCAGGATGGTCTCGATCTCTTGACCTCGTGATCCACCCGCCTCGGCCTCCCAAAGTGCTGGGATTACAGGCTTGAGCCACCGCGCCCGGCGAAAACAAAAATATTTTAAGACAGAGTTTTGCCCTTGTTGCCCAAGCTGGTGTGCAATGGTGCAATCTTAGCTCACTGCAATCTCCACCTCCTGGGTTCAAGTGATTCTCCTGCCTCAGCCTCCCCAATAGCTGGGATTACAGGCACCCGCCACCATGCCCAGCTAATTTTTGTATTTTTAGTAAAGATGGGGGGTTTTCGCCATGTTGGCCAGGTTGGTCTTGAACTCCTGACCCCAGATGATCTGTCTGCCTCAGCCTCCTAAAGTGCTGGGATTATAGGCATGAGCCACCGAGCCTGGCCTCAGAATGAACATTAAAAAAATATTAATAACTGATTTATCCCAACCTATCAGTACATAAGGGACTCTCAGGGCTGGTGGGGAAAAGCCAAGAAAAGGAAAGACTCAGATAACACCCATGTTTGGGACTAATATTGTTAGTAACAGGAAGAAGTCTAGTTGAACACTCAATGAAAGTTTCTAGGAAAAATAAGCTCATGACTTAACAACCACATGAAAATATTTAGCAGCCTTTTAGATGTGTCGGCCTAGACAGGGATCACTCAACCTCAGAGCAATTAATATTTTGGATCAGATAATTCTTGTGAGGACCTGTCCTGTGTCTAGTAGGATGTAATGTTAATAGCAGCATCCGTAGCCTCTACCCACTAGATGTCAGTAGCACCTACATCCCCTTCTTTCTGTCCATTTGTGACAACCAAAAATGTCTCCAGACATTGCCAAATGTCCCCTAGGGGTAGTCACCCCTAGTTGGGAATCACTGGCCTACAGAATATTGAAACCAAGGCAAAGAGGATGGAGGCCTGAACGTTGGAGAAATGTACTTTTAATTTTTATTTTTAGAGTTTTGCTCTTGTTGCCCAGGCTGGAGGGCAATGTCTCGATTTCAGCTCACTGCAACCTCCCGGGTTCCTCCCGGGTTCAAGCGATTCTCTTGCCTGAGCCTCCCGATTAGCTGTGATTACAGACACCTGCCACCACACCCAGCTAATTTTCTGTATTTAGTAGAGAAGGGGGCTGGGTGCAGTGGCTCATGCCTGTGATTGTAGCACTTTGGGAGGCGGAGGCGGACGGATCAGCCCAACCGACATGGAGAACCAGTTTCTACTAAAAATACAAAAAATTAGTCAGTGTGGTGGCACATGCCTGTAATCCCAGCTACTCAGGAGGCTGAGGCAGGAGAATCCCTTGAACTTGGAAGGCAGAGTTTGCAGTGAGCAGAGATCGCACCATTGCACTCCAGCCTAGGCAACAAGAGCAAAATACTGTCTCAAAAAAAAGGGGGCGGGGGTTTGCCATGTTGGTCAGGCTGGTCTCGAACTCTTGACCTCAGGTGATCCACCCACCTCAGTCTTCCAAAGTGCTGAGATTACAGGTGTGAGCCACTGTACCCTACTGGAAATATATATATACACATTTTTTTTTTTTTTTGAGAGCAAGTCTCATGCCGTCACCAGGCTGGAGCGCAGTGGTGCGATCTCGGTTCACTGAAACCTCCGACTCCCTGGTTCAAGTGATTCTCCTGCCTCAGCCTCCCGAGTAGCTGGGACTACAGGCGTGTGCGACCATGCCCACGCCTTTTGTATTTTTTTAGTAGAGACAGGGTTTCACCATGTTGGCCAGGATGGTCTGGATCTCTTGACTTCGTGATCCGCCCGCCTCGGCCTCTCAAAGTGTTGGGATTACAGGCGTGAGCCACCGCGCCTGGCCGAAAACATACTTTTAAAATGAAGGGTGGCCAGGTGCGGTGGCTCCCGCCTGTAATCCCAGCACTTTTGGAGGCTGAGGTGTGACGATTGCTTGAGAACAGACTGGGCAACACAGGCATCGTTTCTAAGATTTCAGGCATATCACCCCGTAGGTGTGACTAATTATTACCTCTGCATAATTTCTATGGTTTCCCATCTTTCACTACTACTGCATTTGTTTAGATTCTATCATCCTTGAAGGTCCAGGTGGAACAGCAGCCCCACCCATATGTGAAAGACTTCTGAGGTCTCCCTTTCTGAGCTTCCAGAGCATCTTTTACTGTCCTTTCTGACCTCCAATTGTGCCACCTCCAGCCTGGCCAACATGGCAAAACATCGTCTGCTAAAAACACAAAAACTAGCCGGATGTGGTAGCAAACACCTGTAATCCCAGCTACTCAGGAGGCTGAGGCATGAGAATTGCTTGAGCAAGTGGAGGCTGCAGTAAGCTGAAATCGTGCCACTGCACTCTAGCCTGGCGACAGAGACCCCTTCTCAAAATAAACCAGGCACGGTGGCTCACGCCTGTAATCCCAGCACTTTGGGAGGCCGAGGTGGAGGGATCACCTGAGATCAGGAATTCAAGAGGAGCCTGGCCAACATGGTGACATCCCATCTCTACTAAAAATTCAAAAATTAGCCTAGCGTGGTGGTGGTGCCTGTAACCCCAGCTACCTCAGGAGGCTGAGGCAGGAGAAATCGCTTGAACCGGGAGGCAGAGGTTTCAGTGAGCCGAGATCACGCCATTGCACTCCAGCTGGGCCGACAAGAGTGAGACTCGTCTCAAAAATAAAAAAATAAGGCCAGGCGCGGTGGCTCACGCCTGTAATCCCAGCACTTTGGGAGGCCGAGGTGGGTGGATCACGAGGTCAAGAGATCGAGACCATCCTGGCCAATATGCTGAAACCCCGTCTCTACTAAAAATACAAAATAATAATAATAAGAAGCCAGGTGTTTGGCACGCACCTGTAGTCCCAGCTACTCGGGAGGCTGAGGCGGAAGAATCGCTTGAAGCCGGGAGACGGAAGTTGATGTGAGCCGAGACTGCGCCACTGCGCTCCAGCCTGGCGACAGAGCAAGACTCCGTCTCAAAAAATTAAAAATAAAAACAAAAAAATAGCCAGGCGCGGTGGCTCACGCCTGTAATCCCAGCACTTTGGGGGGCCGAGGTGGGTGGATCACGAGGTCAAGAGATCGAGACCATCCTGGCCAACATGGTGAAACCCCGTCTCCACTAAAATACAAAAATTAGCTGGGCGTGGTGGTGCACGCCTGTAGTCCCAGCTACTCGGGAGGCTGAATCAAAAGAATTGCTTGAACCCAGGAGGTGGAGGTTGCAGTGAGCCGAGATCGCACCACTGCACTCCAGCCTGGCGCCTGGCCTCCAAAGTGATTGGAGATTTCATGTTTTTTTAAAAAAAAACACCTTCACATATTTTTAGTTGACTTCCAGGAGGATTCTTCTTTGTAGGAATCTTTTATAATGATCTGCTGGGGTCTACCCCCTCCGATTTTACAGGAGAAAAATATAACCGTTATCGATGCTTTGTGAGCGCCAAGCTCGCACGCGGTTTTCGGATGTCTTGGCTACAGTGTCTGGCCGGGACTTGGCGATTTCGACTGGGAAGGCTCGGTCTCCTCCCACTAGCGCGGTTGGACCGGAGGTCAGGGCCGAGTTCCGCGGTGGAGAGCCCCAGAGTTCTGCCACCGCTCGCTGACCACTACATTGCAGGTGGACAGAGCCACAGGGCCAGTCTCGGAACCCGCGGGTCCCTGAACATATCTCCCTGCTTAATTTTCTCCTCCCAGAACCCAAGTCCCACCGCCCACCAGGGTACTAACCGCACCGCCCTCGAGACTCCCACGCACGCGCCGTTCAAACGAACCTGCCCTCCGCGGCCCAGTCACAGCGCACCTTGTTTGGACGTCTGGTTGAAAGCGTCCTATCAGCGAGCGCGATCCTAGAGACCGGCCGGGAGCCGCAACGCCGGCTTGGGTGGGCAGTCCCAGTGCGCTGAAGGGCGAGCAGCAGGGGAAGGTCGTCCAGTGCCTAATTTATTAAGGTTAGCTTGACCAAGGGAGCGAAGGGCGTCTCTCTGCTTTTGGAAACAAGTGGTGAAGCTGGCGTCGCCATGTTTTCTGAGGGATTTTCTCAGCAGATCCAAAAATGAGTGGTCATTAGCGGCTTTTTTTTTTTGAGACGGAGTCTTGCTCTGTCGGCCAGGCTGGAGCGCAATCTCGGCTCACTGCAACCTCCGCCTCCCAGATTCAAGGGATTCTCCTGCCTCAGCCTCCTGAGTAGTTGGGATTACAGGCGCCTGCCACCACACCCAGCAAATTTTTGTATTTTTAGTAGAGACGGGGTTTCACCATGTTGGTCAGGCTGGACTCGAACCCGTGACCTCGTGATCCACCCGCCTCGGCCTCCCAAAGTGCTGGGATTACAGGCGTGAGCCACCGCGCCCCTC
>NW_016107867.1:1001664-1004220 GCF_001604975.1 Cebus imitator
TGATCCAGAGTCTTGTTCTGTCATCCAGGCTGGAATGCAGCCTGTGTTGTGTGTGTGTGTTGTTTGTTTTTGAGATGGAATCTGCTCTGTTGCCCAGGCTGGAGTGCAATGGCACGATACTTGGCTCACTGCACCCTCCGCCTCCCAAGTTCAAGCAATTCTCCTGCCTCAGCCTCCCAAGTAGCTGGAATTACAGGCTCCCGCCACCACGCCCGGGGCCTGTAATTTTTTTTGTATTTTTAGTAGAGACGGGATTTCACCATGCTGGCCAGGCTGGTCTTGAACTCCTGACCTCAAGTGATCCTCCCACTTTGGCCTCCCAAGGGGCATTTAAATGTAAGGGCTGCCGTCCAGAATAAAAAAAAGTAAGGGCTGCCCAGGGGTTCCAAGTGGGCATGAAAGGCTGGGAGGGGCCCTAGCCATTGCCTTTTTTGTTACTGTTGTTAAGGCTGACAGTTTTTTGTTTGTTTGTTTTTGAGATAGGGTCTCGCTGTCCCCCAGGCGCGATCTTGGCTCACTGCAGCCTCGATTTCTCTGGCTCGAGTGATCCTCCCACCTCAGCCTCTGGAGTAGCTGGGACCACAGGCGCCACCACCCCGCTTGCTTAATTTGTGTGTGTGTGTGTGTGTGTGTGTGTGTGTGTGTATATTTTTTTTTTTTAAAAGATGGGGTTTCACCATGATAGCCAGGCTGGTTTTGAACTCCTGACCTCAGGTGATCCACCCACCTGGGCTTCCCAAAGTGCTAAGATTACAGGTGTGAGCCACCGCGCCTGGGCTCGTATATTTTTTGTAGCGTGACCCATGCATGACTCCCAGCCCAGTATTAAAAAAACCCCAAACATTGCTAGGTGAAGTGGCTCACGCCTGTAATCCTAGCACTTTGGGAGGCCAAGGTGGGCAGATCACTTGAGGTCAGGAGTTTGAAACCAGCCTGGCCAACATGGTGAAACCTCATCTCTAATAAAAATACAAAAAATTAGCCCAGTGTGGTGGTGGACACCTGTAATACAGATACTTGGGAGGCTGAGACAGGAGAATTGTTGAACCTGGGAGGTAGAGATTGCAGTGAGCCAAGATCGTGCCACCGCACTCCAGCCTGGGCAACAGAGCGGATTCCATCTCAAAAACAAACACACACACACACACACACACACACAGCCCCCAAACATTTAAAAAACAAACAAGGCCGGGCACAGTGGCTCATGCCTGTAATCCCAGCACTTTCGGAGGCCGAGGCAGGTGGATCACTTGAGGCCAGGAGTTGGAGAGCTGACTAGCCAACATGGTGTCTCTACTAAAAATACAAAAATTAGCCAGGCATGGTGGTGCGAGCCTGAAATCTCAGCTACTTGGAAGCCTGAGGCAGGAGAATAGCTTAAACCTGGGAGGTGGAAGTTGCAGTGAACCAATATCGGGCCACTGCACTCCAGCCTAAGTGACAAGAGCCAGACTCTGTCTTAAAAAAACGAATCAAAACGAAAATGAAAATAAATAAATAAAAGCTGGGCATGGTGGTGTGCGCCTGTGGTCCCAGCTCCTCAGGAGGCTGAGGTGGGAGGATCTCTTGGGCCCAGGCGTTGGAGGCTGCAGTGAACTGCACCCACTGTACCCCAGCCTGGGTGACACAGACCCCATCTGAAAACAAAACAAAAGCAAAACAGGAAAACAAAAATAGTTATATATTTTTAATGTTTGCACTTAAGAAACTGATGCTTTTAACACAGTAATACATTACAATATGATATTCACAATATTGTTATAAGAGAAAAATAATACATAAGGCAAGGTAATGAGGCCTAGTTCCTAATGAGCGTTTTCTTTCAGTTCAATGTCTCTGGGTCCAGAATACTAGTTTGAGGATAAAACAAAGGTTTAGATTTTAGAGTTTTGGCTGGGTGTGTTGGCTTGGGCCTGTAATCCTTGTACTTTGTGGGGGCAAGATGGGAGAATGGCTGGAGCCCAGAAATTTGAGTTTACAGAGATCATGCCATTGCACTTCAGCCTGGGCAACAGAGTGAAACCTTGGTTCTGAAGAAGGAAAAAAAGGTTCCGATAACACGTAGTTGAAGACCTGTTGTAGTTGTTCCCCTTCTCCACTAAGGACTTCTTCTGGGACTCCTACACCTCCTCTGCCTAATTTCTTCTAAAGAATCCAAGAGCTTCAAACCACCTTGTCTCTTAGATTGGCCAAAACGCTGAGATCTGTGGTATCTGAAGTTGGGGATCCCAAGGAGAAGGAAGGTTCCTGAGGATCCTGCTGAGACAAGAGAACCCTTGTATGCCTCAAGTCAGACTTCTCAGGGCCCATCACTTGCAAAGATCACCCACTACAAAAATTGTCTGGGGCAATTTCAGTACCTTTTCTAGATATTTCCATTCTCTTAGATTCCAGGTGGCACCAGGCTGCTTCCAGGCTTGAGGAATATAACAATTGTTAATTTTTTCATCTTCTTTTTTTTGTTTGCCTATCGATGGGTTTCTTTTTTTTTTTTTTTTTTTTTTTTTTTTTTTTTTTTTTTTTTTTTTTTTTTTTTTTTTTTTTTTTTTTTTTTTT
>NW_016107867.1:1006195-1007918 GCF_001604975.1 Cebus imitator
GAGCCCGGGAGGCAGAGATGGTAATGACGCGAAATCGCACCTCTGCACTCCAGCCTGGGTGACAGAGCGAGACCCTGTCTCAAAGAAAAAAAGAGAATAGACAGGACACCCTGGGTGGGCTGCTAGTAAGGATGAGGCAGCAAAGACTGGCCCTAGGGAGAGTTCCTTTATGGGAGTCTTACACGATTATTCATAAGGGGATGGGAAGAGGTGTCACTAGTAAGCATGTTCTGGGTGGTCCTCTGGGTGCGCATGCGCAGTAGCTGCACGTGCTTGTTCATACCTCGTCATTCAGCATCATAAATCTCCACCCAGGGGTGTGTTTTTAATATTATAATGAGGAAAGGATCCGTTTGAGGACCTGGAAAATGAAAATGTGCATGCTCTCTAGAAGGGACTGTCCCTACTGAAGATAGCTTTGCTTGAAGTAGCTCAATTACAATGCGAATGCTGAGGCTTATTGTGTTGGCTGTGGGGTCATGGGTCACCACAGTCGCTGCATCCCGACAACATGGTCATTTCCTTGAGTACTTATCCTGCCTCACTCTCAAACTTCAAGGCTTCTCTAAGAATGTATACTGTGGTGTGTCTCATTGCTTAAACATAGCAGAACCTACTAGGAAGCATCCTTCTTGTTGGCCAAACTCTATCTCCCTCAGATAATAACCTTTTGGAAATAACTGCCTATCATGGACTCTATACTTTACACAGGTAAGGCATTTAAATCTCACATGACATTTCTGTGAAATAGGTAGCATGATCCCAGCTTCACAGATGAACCTCCCCCACACTTGCTTACATGCAACAGCTGCCGCCAGGTGGAGCCAGGGTTCAAAGGAGGTTCCTCTGATGCCAAGGCCTGAGTGCTTCCCTCTCAACTATGAATGAGCCCATTGCATTTCCTGTGCCTCATAGTCTGTAAAGGGGGTGAATTATGGAATGATGGTCCACTGTACACCTGTGGGAGTAAAAAGACAATCTGTTTGGGTGGATGAGAAGCACAGGGGGGAGAGGAAAACAAAAACAATCGTTTTCTTTTTTCTTTTTTTTGAGACGGAGATTTGCTCTGTTGCCCAGGCCAGAGTCCAATGGTGCTCACTGCAACCTCCGCCTCCCGGGTTCAAGTGATTGGGAGGAGGGTGTCCGCTATTCGGGAGGGGCTTCTCTGAGGGCTGGAGAGGTTGCACCCCATTTCTGCAGAGGAAGCACTTTCTCTAGGCTCCTGCCTCTCCTCCTGTGCTGACGATGGCTTCTTCTCTAGGATTTGCAGGCTCCAAACCTGCTCTAATCTCCTGGATGTAGCAAAAGAAAGAGTCGTGGAGCCTGGAGGCTGAGGATCCTGAGGAGAGGCCCAAGTGCCCAAGATCTGGGATAGATGATGAAAGTGGAGCTGAGGCAGAAATTGGCCTTCCTAGCAGCCCCCTCTCCACACACAGTGCTTCTCTCTAAAGGCCCCCGTTTGTAAGAATCCTCAGAACCCTGTCTTCCAACGTTTCCTTTCCAATACCAGACCTGATCCTTGGGTAGCCAGGTAGTGGGGAAGTGAATTTGGGGAGAGAATGTATTGAGCCTGGGCCTTGGCAACATAGACTCATTCTCTACAAAATAATGAAAAAAGGCCGGGAGCGGTGGCTCACGCCTGTAATCCCAGCACTTTGGGAGGCTGAGGTGGGTGGATCACGAGGTCAAGAGATCGAGACCATCCTGGTCAACATGGTGAAAC
>NW_016107867.1:1009664-1011607 GCF_001604975.1 Cebus imitator
ATTAGAGACAGGGTTTCATCATGTTGGCCAGGACCGTCTTGAACTCCTGACCTTGTAATCCGCCCGGCTCAGCCTCCCAAAGTGTTGGGATTACAGGCGTAAACCACATTGCACCTCTTCTTCTTAACTCTTTTCTTGGGTTTCTTCTCGTAGGCTGGATTCTGTTGTATAGCACCATGAGCTTTCTTTTCTTTTTTTCTGCTTTTTGAGATGGAGTTTCATTCTTGTTGCCCAGGCTGGAGTCCAATGGCGCGATCTCGGCCCACTGCAACTTCTGCTTCCTGGGTCAAGTGATTCTCCTGCTTCAGCCTCCTGAGCAGCTGGAATTACAGGCATCTGCCACCATGCATGGCTTATTTTTTTGTGTTTTTAGTAGAGACAGGGTTTCTCCAGGTTGGTCAGGCTGGTTTCGAACTCCTGACCTCAGGTGATCAGCCTGCCTTGGCCTCCCAAAGTGGTGGGATTATAGGCATGAGCCATTGCTCCCGGCCAACCTTTCTTATACATCTCCTCCATCATGTCTGGAGTTATGCTGTTCTTTATGTATTGAGAGAACTGGTGTTTGTTTTTTTGTTTATTTTGAGACAGAGTCTTGCTCTTGGCTCTTGTTGTTCAGGCTGGAATGCAGTGGCTCCATCTCAGCTCATTGCAATCTCCACCTCCCGAGTTCAAGTGATTCTCCTGCTTCAGCCTCCTGAGTAGCTGGGATTACAGGCATGGCCACCATGCCTGGCTAATTTTGTATTTTCAGTAGAGAGAGGGTTTCACCATGTTGGTCAGACTGTTTTAAAACTCCTGACTTCAGGCGATCTGCCTGCCTCGGCCTCCCAAAGTGCTGAAATTAACAGGCCTGAGCCACACTGTGCCCAGCTGAGGGAACTGCTTCTTATAAGCATCTTCATCTCCGCCCATAAAGTAGCACATGTAATCTGCAACGTTCTGGCCCATGATGTGCTTCCGCTGTACTTCTGCCTTAACTTCCTTGCTTTCTCAATCATAATCAGGGAATCGTTTGATGCTGTGAGGGATAGACAAGCCTCCATCCACGGCTCCCTTCAGGGTGCCAAAAACTTTATTGCCAGTGGTAGTTCTGGCAGGGACTGCATCCGAAGAGCAGGTAAAGGCACTCAGCTGACCATCAGTGCTTTCCACGTTGTATTCAGCTCCAGTCATCTCCACTTGGCCTTCATAGATCTTGTCCATGCCAAACCTATTGAGAAGCCTGCAGTCCAGCAGCAGGCCAGTACAATACAGTGGTGTGTAATTTGTCAGGCCAACCTTCCCACTGTATTTTGGCAGTTCACGTGTGTATCCTGTGCAGACCATCATATCTCCTTCTCTTTCTTCCTTTTTTTCCTCCCCTCCCCTCTCCTCCCCTCCTCTTCCCTTTCTCTCTTTCTTTCTTTTTGAGACGGAGTCTTGCTCTATCGCTAGGCTAGAATACAGTGGCACGATCTCGGCTCACTGCAACCTCCACCTCCCAGGTTCAAGCAATTCGCCTGTCTCAGCTTCCCAAGTATCTGGGACTACAGGCGCATGCCACTATGCCCAGCTAATTTTTGTATTTTTGGTAGAGACAGGGTTTCACCATGTTGGCCAGGATGGTCTCGATCTCTTGACCTTGTGATCTGCCCACCTCAGCCTCCCAGAGTGTTGGGATTACAGGCGTGAGCCACCGCTCCTGACCTATCATACCCCCTTCTGCACAGGCATAAGTAATCTGACAAATGATATCTCTGTTGCACACACTACTGTACTGTATTTGGGTGTGTTGTATTTATTTTTATGCTTTATCACCAGGCATTTCTGAGCATAGTAATGTGGTTTTACCCTCTTGTTGTCTTCAAATTTTTTTTAGAACCTAGTTTTAGCTGATCTTGTTGTCTTCTAAATTTCACTTGGTATCACTTAAAGTAGGGCCGATTCTTTTTTTTTTTTTTTTT
>NW_016107867.1:1012877-1022891 GCF_001604975.1 Cebus imitator
TTAAGATGGAATCTCACTCTGTCACCCAGGCTAGAGTGCAGTGGCGCAATCTTGGCTCACTGCAACCTCCACCTTCCACGTTCAAGTGATTCTCCTGCCTCAGCCTCCTGAGTAGTTGGGATTATAGGTGCATACCACCACGCCCAGCTAATTTTTGCATTTTTACAAAAAATAAACAAGGTTTCATCATATTGGTCAGGCTGGTCTTCAGCTCCTGACTTTGTGATCCACCCGTCTTGGCCTCCCAAAGTGCTAGAATTACAGGCGTGAGCCACCGTGCCTGGTGAGAGCACCCTATAATTCTTAGTTCCAATTCTCTTGTCTCTGCAAAGGCAAGAATAAGAAAGAACAGAAGGAAGAAATGATGGTCAAAAACAAAACAAGAAAAAAAAAGAGAATTAAAAAATAAAAATAAAGAAATGCAAAGGAAAAGATAGAAAAACAAAGAAATGGAAGTCAAGAAATTGAATGTGGCCTGTGTGAGGAAGGGGTCAGCATGTCACAGGTGGCAGGACCCCTGGAGCAGCCAAGGGCCCTATCTGCAGGGCCTGGGACCAGACATGGCCTGGAGGCTCCTCAGCCATGGGGTGACAGTGCACTCAGGCTCCAGCGGCTTCAGCTCCCTCCTCTTCCTAGGCAGCCCCTCCAAGTCTAATTGCTGGAGCAGCCCTTCCCTGTGACTGTGTGGGCACCACCCACTGAGGACAAGGATCTGCTCCAGCATCCACTCATTTGTCCACACAGGCCAGACACCTTGCTGTTGCCCCCAGAGCGGCTGCTGCATTTGAACAATGGGGCTCTGGCCACCCACAGACACACACACGAGGGAGAAGCCCTAGGCATGTCTTGACCGTGGTGGGCAGCTGTTTGCCTCCACCTAACTGTTGGTCCGATGCCAGGAAATCCACTCTGGTGATCGTGTTTTTGGGACATGCAGTGTCTAATTCTTCCGGAGGACTCACCTGGTCCAGCACCAGCTGCCCTCACACAGGCGACGAGCTCTGCCAGTGCCCTGACTGCAGCCACCTCTTTCACCTCAGGAGGGCGCTGTCCATGCACAGATGTGGATGTGTGCACAGATACAGTTTGCATTCCCCTCCCTTGTGACCACCATGGGGCCATGCACTTGGGAGAGCACTGCCTACGCTGTGGCACTCCCCCTGCTGACTGGGAAACTTGCTCCAGCACCAGCTTATTCACACAGGAGAGAAGCCCTACTGGTGCTTTCACTGTGTGTAGCACGTGCACCAAAGAGACTCCCTTGGCCATTCACAGGCATATGTATACAGGTGAGAAGCCTCAACCCTGCCCAGAGTGTGGCATCTGCTTCTCCTGCAAAACAAACAAACAAAAACTACAACAACAACAAAAAACCCCAAACTTGACTTTTTTTTTTTTTTTTTTGAGTCGGAGTCTCGCTGTGTCCCCTAGGCTGTAGTACAGTGGCGCCATCTCAACTCACTGCAACCTCCGCCTCCTAGGTTCAAGTGATTCTCCTGTCTCAGCTCCGGAGTAACTGGGACTACAGGCACCAGCCACCACGCCCAGCTAATTTTTGAAAGTTTAGTGGAGACGGAGTTTCACCATGTTGGCCAGGCTGGTCTCAAATTCCTGACCTCAGGTGAGCCACCCGCCTTGGCCTCCCAAAGTGCTGGGATTATAGGCATGAGCCACTGTGCCCGGCCTGACTTTTCTCTCTCTCTTTTTTTTTTTTTTTTGGAGATGGAGTTTCATTCTTGTTGCCTAGGCTGGAGTGCAATGGCACAATCTCAGCTCACTGCAACCTTTGCCTCCCGGATTCAAGTGATTATCCTGTCTCAGCCTCCCAAGTAGCTGGGATTACAGGCATGTGCCACCATGCTGGGCTAAGTTTTTGTATTTCGTAGAGATGGGGTTTCACCATGTTGGTCAGGCTGATCTCGAACTCCTGACCTCAGGTGATCCACCCGCCTTAGCCTTCCAAATTGCTGGGATTACAGGTGTGAGCCACGGCACCCAGCCAGCCTGACTTTTCTTAACAAATTCATGCAGCCTAGTTTTTTTTGTTTTTGTTTTACTTTTTGTTTTCATTTTTTTATACACAGGGTCTTGCTCTGTTGACCAAGCTGGAGTGCAGTTGTATAATAATCATAGTTTGCTGCAGGCTTGAACTTCTGGGCTCAAGCAACCCTCCTGCCTTAGTCTCCCAAAGGGCTGGGACTACAGGCATGAGCCACCATGCCCGCACACCCAGCCACAATTAGGAGGTTAAAGCCCCCACCCCTTCTTCTTCTTCTTTTTTTTTTTTTTTTTTTTTTGAGACAGGGTCTCATTCTGTTGCCCAGGCTGGAGTGCAGTGGTGCAATCTTGGCTCACTGTAGCCTTGACCTCCTAGGTCTCAAGTGATCCTCCCACATCAGCTTCCTGAAGAGCTGGGACTACAGGTGCCCGACACCATGCCTGGCTAAGTTTTGTATTTTTTGTAGAGACAAGGTTTTGCTATGTTGCCCAGGGTGTTCTTGAACTCCTAGGCTCAAGTAATTCCCCCACCTCGGCCTCCCGAAGTGCTGAGATTACAGGCATGAGCTACTACACCAAGTCTGATAACTGTAGTTTTTTTCTACAGCCTCTATTCAAACATCTCCTCCCTTTGAATACCCCACTGCTGCCTCCTACTCCTCCTTCTTCCTTCTCCTTCCTCCTCCTCCTTCTTTTTTTTGAGACATAGTCTTTCTCTGTCACCCAGGCTGGAGTGCAGTGGCACCATCTTGGATCACTGCAAACTCTGCCTTCAGGTTCAAACAATTCTCTTTGGCCAGGCGTGATAGTTCACGGCTGTAATCCCAGCACTTTGGGAGGCCAAGGTGGGCAGATCACCTTAGGTTGGGAGTTCCAGACCAGCTTGACCAACATGGAGAAACCCTGTCTCCACTAAAAATAAAAAATAGCTGGGTGTGGTGGTGCATGTCTGTAATCTCAGCTACTTGGGAGGCTGCGGCAGGAGAATCACTTGAACTGGGGAGACGGAGGTTGCAGTGAGCCATGATCATGCTATTGCACTCCAGCCTGGGCAACAACAGCAAAACTCCATCTCAAACAAAACAAAACAAACAACAAACAATTATTGTGCCTCAGCCTCCCAAGTAGCAGGGACTATAGAAATGTGCCACCATGTCCGGCTAATTCTTTTAATTGAGACAGAGTCTTGCTCTGTCACCCAGGCTGGAGTGCAGTGGTGCAATCTCGGCTCACTGCAACCTCTGCCTCCCGGGTTCAAGTGATTCTCCTGCCTCAGTCTCCCGAGTAGCTCAGACTACAGGTGTGTGCCACCACGGCTGGCTAATTTTTTTGTATTTTTAGTAGATATGGGGTTTCACCATGTTAGCCAGGATGGTCTCGATCCCTTGTCCTTGTGATCTGCCCACCTCGGCCTCCCAAAGTGCTGGGATTACAGGCATGAGCTACCATGCTCGGCCTAATTTTTGTATTTTTAGTAGAGACAGAGTTTTGACATGTTGGCCAGGCTGGTCTTGAACTCCTGGCCTCACATGATCCACCCGCCTCAGCCTCCCAAAATTCTGGGATTATAGGTGTGAGCCACTGCTCCCAGCCTCACTGCCTTCTTCTTTTGTGGCTTTTCCTGCCACATTGTTTGTCTTTATTCCTTGAAGGCTTTGAGGTTAGGGTTTTGCCCATAGTACGTGCTTTACAATATTGATTAAAGGATTAGAGAGATAGATGTGCATGTCACTAGCTAAGAGATGTGGCAAATGGTATATTCTCTTGCTCCCAGGATCCTTGAGGGTGGTGTTGAACTGGTGAAACTCTGCACATAACACATACACAGAAGTGCAGGGTAACAGGGTGGGTGCTGGCTCTTTCCATCAGCAATTTTTGGTACCTTTCACATACATGCTTGTATCATTCTATTATGATTCATTGTCAATTTATATGCTTTGCTAGACTGTAAGCTCCATTCAAAGCATGGCCTATGACTTATTTCTGTAGCCTCTCCTAATTGCCTAGCATTACACTTTGTACATTGGACAAATATCACATGAAAATAATGTAGGGAGATTATGCAGAATATTGAGAAGAAAACAAGAGCTCAGGTGGATTCCTGGTTAAGCAAGCAAATTAGGATACTGTGAAGGAAGGATGCCTATTAGTGGTAGGAATAAAGGCTTTGTCTGCCCCAGGTTTAAGTCTTTGTTCCTCCTCCTTACTAGCAGTATGGCCCTGGAAACTTATGGAATCCCTCTGAGATCGTTTCTTCATTAGTAGAACCAGGATGGTAACCATCAGTTCACAAAATGGTAGCAAAGAATTAATAATGGGCTGGGTGCGGTGGTTCACACCTGTAATCTCAGTACTTTGGGAGACCAAGGCGGGCAGATTGCTTGAGCTCAGTTCAAGACCAGCCTGGGAAACATGGCGAAACCCCCTCTCTACCAAAAATATTAAAAAATTAGCAGAGCATTGCCGTGTGTGTGCCTTTATTCCAGCCTGGGCAATGGAATAAGACCCAGTCTCAGAAAAAAAAAAAAAGACTAATGGATCCGGTGCTGTGGCTCATACTTGTAATCCCAGCACTTTGGGAGGCTGAGGCAAGAAGATCACTTGAGCCCAGGGGTTTGAGACCAGCCTGGGCAACACAGGGAGACCCTGACTCAACAAATAATATAAAAAATTAGCCAGGCATGGTAGTGCACACCAGTAGTCCCAGCTACTCTGAAGGCTGAGGCGGGAGGATTGCTTGAACTCAGGAGTTAGAGGCTGCAGTAAGCTAAAATAGCACCACTGCATTCCATCCAGTCTGGGTGACAGAGTGAGACCCTGTCTCAAAAATATAAAAAATAAGGCTGAGTGCGGTGGCTCACGCCTGTAATCCTAGCGCTTTGTGGGGCCGAGGTGGGTGGATCACTTGAGGTCAGAAGTTTGAGACCAGCCTGGCTAACATGGTGAAACCCCATCTCTACTAAACAATACGAAAATTAGCCGGGCGTGACAGGGCAGCCTGTAATCCCAGTTACTCAGGAGGCTGAGGCAGGAGAATCGCTTGAACCTGGGAAGCAGAAGTTGCAGTGAGCCGAGATTGCACCACAGAGCCCGACTCTTGTCTCAAAAATAATAAATAAATAAATAAATAAATACGAAATATGTAATATGCTGGGCAGGGCGCCTGCGCCCAGGAAATGCTAGCGTTAATTCCCTCCCCTGAAGGGCAACAAAGAAGGTAACCGTTCTCCAAAGCCAGGGAGGCTCTGAGAATGCCACAAAAAGGAACTCAGAATAATAATATCAGCTCTAGCTCGGCCAGAGTGGCTCCATCGCTCAAATCGTTCTCTCTTTCAGAGACTGGCAGAGCCTGCCAGAGTCGAACAGCGGAAAACAGCCCGAGAGGCCTCTTGCTGTCCACAGGTCGGTGCAAGTCGCTTCACAACTAACTCCTTGTACTCGCCTGACCTTAGTGGTCCAGCTTCCTGCCCTTATGCATCTCTTGGCTTCGTTCAAACGGGCCGCCATTGCCAGCACCCAATCAGAACGCTCGATCTTCGGCTGCCGTCCAATGAACGCGCGTAATGGGGAGGGGCAAAAAAGAGGGCGTGAAGCCCAATCGCAGCGCCATTACACTTGAGGGCAAAGAGGTTAGGAAGCCGGCATGGCGCTCTGGTCAATAAAATCGATAGCTGGAAGCTGCCTGTGTTCCAGGCAAAGGCGGTGCAGTAGCAGCGCCGCCATTTTCCCCGAAGGCATCTTCCGGTGCCTTTCACCCAAGTTCGGGCAGGAGTTTCCTGAATAACAGCAAAAGGTCTCCGTTAGCCCCACGGGCGGCCGATTCCGATTCCCTACGGGCCTCCCCGGCCACGCTTCACCAGGGCTCCTCGATCCCAGGGGCCGCCAGCGCCCGAGGGCCGAGGCCTGGACGGGGAAGGCCGTGGCGCCAGCTCCTCGGGTCCCATGGCGCCTCCTTCGGCTCTGCTCCCCGCGCGGGGACCAGGAGAGGCCAGACCCAGTCGGAAAAGGGGCAGGAGGCCGAGGGCTCTGAAGTTCGTGGACGTGGCCGTGTACTTCTCCTCGGAGGAGTGGGGCTGCCTGCGGCCCGCGCAGAGGGCCCTGTACCGGGACGTGATGCGGGAGACCTACGGCCACCTGGGCGCGCTCGGTGAGGCCGGCCCCATCCGCTGCCGCGGGGCTCGAAGGGATGCAGGAGCCCGGGCGGGGGGAGGCAGGAAGGCGACGGTCCTGGCTGGCGACCAGGTTGTCAGGGGAGGTGGGCTTGGCGGGAGGTGCCGTCGGGGAGATATTACCCGGCATGATCTAGGAGCTGGCCCTCTGACTTGCTCTCCTTCTCCAGGGTGCGCAGGTCCCAAACCAGCCCTCATCTCCTGGTTGGAACGAAATACTGATGATTGGGAACCGGCTGCCCTAGATCCGCAGGAGTACCCGAGAGGGCTAACAGTCCAGAGAAGTGAGTGATAAATAAACCACGCAGAGCCGGCAGTCCTATAACGTTCTACCTCTAACGACTCCATCCAGAGTTTTGGTTATGGCTATGGGATGCCGCGTATTTCATGTATTCATCTTCCCAGCCTCAGCATCTTGTTTTTGGTGGTGTGGGGCCGGTCCACCACACAGATATTCCCATGTCAATCTGCAAGCTGCAGTTTTCCATTGTGTGAATGAATCAGTGGGCTGCTGCTGCTTGTTCTTCTAATCTTTTTTCGTAGAGACATTGTCTTGCTACGTTGCCCAGTTTGGTCTTGAACTTCTGGCCTCAAGCGATCCTCCTGCCTTGACCTCCCAAAATGCAGGGGTTACTGGCGTGAGCCATTGCAGCCAGCCATAGTCAGTGAGCTTTTAACAGGTGCTACCCTCTGCCTCCTTTCCGGGATCTCTGCCTCTAGCCACCTTTGAATTGGACCAAAGATATCCTAATCTCTGAGTTTTCTGGGTTTGGTTGAAGGGAGCTCATGGGGGACAGCTGCCTGGAATGCAGGGGCCTCTTTCTGCTCTTACGGCAGGATGACCCTAAGCAGTGAAGGGCATACGGCAGTCTCCCCAGAATCCAACAGGCTCTGCTTAACCCTATTCAGGTAGAAGGGTCCCAGATCCAACCCATAGTAGAAGATAGAGCTGCCTGAGCTGGAATTTTAGTACCAGATTCTCCAAGACCAGGGATAGCTCCCCGAGATTCAGATCTGACCGTATTTCCTTGCTTAAAACTTTTCAGTTAATTTTTGCCAAGGTTGTCAATGGCCATTGCTTATATCTAAGTCATTTGGGAAACTTGGTAAAAATGCAGGTTCCAGGACCACATCCCAGAGCTATTCATTCACTGGTGTGGATATTTAGGAACTTGCATTTTTATTTTTATTTTTTTTCTATTTCTAGACCTTTATTTCTCTGTGAAAAGGGGGAAAATAAAAGGAATAAAATAAAAATGGCACAGTTAACACAAAAACAAACCACTGAGGGGGGGATGGGAGGTGGAGAAGTAGATGGGGGAGGGGTTCCCATTACAGCAGCAGGATCCAGTGATGCGGGATGCTCACATCTCTCCCCAGCGTGGGCGGAGCAGCCCCTTCCTCCCAGGGTCACTGTCCTGTCGAACCCCGTGCTCCCTCAGCCCGTTGGGAGGTGGACAGTGAGACGTCTTCCTAGGTTCGTGTTCTTTCGACACCAAGAGCCAAGGCGATGGTGGACAGCTTCTTGATGCTGTTGAGGCGAAGCTGAACATCCCCGTTGCGGAGTTCGTCTATGAGCACCGCGATTGGCTCCATCCTGTTCCTGTCAGGCTGCAGCCAGCGCTGTGCTGAAACTGGGGGCAGGGCTGGGAGGAGGAGGAAACTTGCATTTTTAAAAATAGTCTCAGTTGATTCAGATGTGCCTCTAGGTTTGAAAACCCGCTGGGCATAGTGGCTCATGCCTGTAATCCCAGAACTTTGGTGAGACTGAGGCGGGTGGATCACTAGAGGTCCGCAGTTCAAGACCAGCCTGGCCAGCATGGCGAAACCCCGTCTCTACTAAAAAATATAAAAATTAGCTGAGTGTGGTGGTGGGCACCTGTAATCCTAGCTACTCAGGAGGCTGAGGCAGGGAGAATTGCTTAAACCTAGGAGGCAGAAGTGGAGGCGGAACTTGCAGTGAACTGAGATCTTGCCACTGCACTCCAGCCTGGGCGGCACAACAAGACTCAGTCTCAGGAAAAAAGAAAAGAAAAGAAAAGAAAAGAAAACCTATTGTGGCCAAAAGACAAAAAAAAACAAAACAAAACAACAAAAAAAAAACCCACCATTGAGCCGGGTATGGTGGCAGGTGCCTGTAATCTCAGCTACCTGGGAGCCTGAGGCAGGAGAATCACTTGAACCCAGAGGCAGAGGTTGTGGTGAGCCAAGACTGCACCATTGCATTCCAACCTAGGTAACAGAGCGAGACTCCATCTCAAAAAAAAAAAAAGAAAGAAAAAAGAAAACCATTGGGTAAAATACAGTCCAAGGTCCTTAAAAATGCTAACAGCAGTGGTTCTCAAAGTGTGGTCTCAGACCACCAGCAGCATTACTTGGGAACTTGTTAGAAATTCAAATTCTTGACCCTCTACCCCAGACCTACTGAATCCAAAACAGGCAGTAAGTCCTCCAAATGATTCTGATCACAGTGAAGTTTGAGAACCGCTGGCTTAGAGGGCTTTTTGACCCAATCACTGCCAGCTCATCCCTCATGGGTTTCCATGTCTTGCCTTACACTTTGTGTCAAAGAAGATCTTAGGGCCTGTGCACACTGTACACTGAGCCTTGGGACTAATGCTGCATGATGTTAATTCTTTTTTTTTTTTTTTTTTTTAGTTGGAGTCTTGCTCTGTCTCCCAGGCTGGAGTGCAATGGTGCAATCTTGGCTCATTGCAACCTCTGCCTCCCGGGTTCAACTGATTCTCCCTCCTCAACCTCCCAAGTAGCTGAGATTACAGGCACCCACCATCATGCTTAGCTAATTTTTGTAGAGACAGAGTTTCACCATGTTGGCCAGGCTGCTCTTGAACTCCTGACCTCAGGTGATCCACCTGCCTTTGCCTCCCAAAGTGCTGGGATTACAGGCATGAGCCACTGTGCCTGGCCCTAGAATATAATAAGTGAAAAAATGAAGGCACAGTAAAGTGTGTATAAGGCGTGTATACGTAGTCTTTTATATAAGAAAGGTGGGCTGAGGTGGGCAGATCACCTGAAGTCAGGAGTTCAAGATCAACCTGCCCAACGTGGTGAAACCCCATCTCTACTAAAAATCCAAAAGATTGGTCAGGTGCAGTGGCTCATGCTTGTAATCCAGTGCTTTGGGAGGCCTAGGTGGGCAGATCACAAGGTCAGGAGTTCGAGACCAGACTGGCCAACATGGTGAAACCCTATCTCTACTGAAAATACAAAAATTAGTTGAGCATGATGGTGGGTACCTGTAATCCCAGCTACTCAGGAGGCTAAGGCAGGAGAATTGCTTTTGCTTGAACCTGGGAGGCAGAGGTTGCAGTGAGCTGAGATTTATCACTGCACTCCATCCCAGGTGACAGAGTGAGACTCCATCTTAAAAAAAAAAAAAAAAAAAAAATTAGCCAGGCCTGGTGGTGCATACCTGAAAGCTCAGCTACTTGGGAGGCTGAGGCAGGGAGAATTACTTGAACCTGGAAGGCAGAGGTTTCAGTGAGCCGAGATCGTGCTGTTGCACTCTAGTCTGGGTGACAGTGCAAGATTCTGTCTCAAAAAAAAAAAAAGGCAAGAAAGGTGGGGGAAGAGAATGTATGTATACAGTAAAGCATGTATATGCAACTTCTTATGGAAGAAAAATAGGGAAAGTGACATTTGTATTGCATAAAAAAATGGAAAGAAACTAATATGGTTTCTACAAGGTAGTTTGGAAAAAGATGGGAGCAAGACTTCTCTGTGTTCCTTTATTAATATTTTGACTTTTTCTTTTTTTTTTTTTTTTTTTTTTTGGGTCTTGCTCTGTTGCACAGACTAGAGTGCAGTGCTGTGATCATAGCTCACT
>NW_016107867.1:1022919-1040967 GCF_001604975.1 Cebus imitator
TTTTTTTTTTTGATATAGGGTCTTGCTCTGTTGCCTAGGCTGGAGTACAGTGGTGCCATCATGGTTCACAGTAGCCTTGAACTTCTGGGCTCAAGTAATCCTCTACCTCAGCCTTCAAAGTAGCTAGGACTACAGGCAGGCATGCATGCCACTATGCCAAGCTAATATTTATATTTTGTATAGAGATGGGGGTCTCACTATGTTGTCCAGGCTGATCTTGAACTCTTGGGCTCAAGCAGTCCTCCTGCCTTGGGCTCCCACAGTGCTGGGATTACAATCGCAAACCACCATGCCTGGCTGATATTTTGACTTTTGAATGATGTAAGCTTCTTACCTCTTCAAAAACATTTAATTTTTTTTTTCTGTCACCCAGGCTGGAGTGCAGTGATGCAATCTCAGCTCACTGCAACCTCCGCCTCCTGGGTTCAAGTGATTCTCCTGCCTTAGCCTCCTGAGTAGCTGGGATTACAGGCACGTGCTACCACACCAGGCTAATTTTTGAATTTTTAGTAGACACACCAGGCTAATTTTTGTTTTTTTAGTAGAGACGGAGTTTCACCATGTCGATCAGGCTGGTCTTGAGCTCCTGACCTCGTGATCCGCCTGCCTTCGCCTCCCAAAGTGCTGGGATTACAGGCATGAGCCACTGCATCCGGCCTCAGTTTTTAAAGTTAGCTTGATCTCCAAGAAATCTTCCTAGACTTCTCCAAGCTGGGTTAGAAACTCCTGTAATGCACACCATATTTCCATGATAGTAGGTCACATTTAGCTGTCTGTGGCACTAGGAATTGAGGCCAGGGGGTTAGTCCATTGATCTTGTAACCTATAATGTAATTGACAAGAGCAGGAGCCCAGTATGTGTGAAATTAATTCTTCCGTATTCCTATAGAAAGCAGAACCAGAAAGAAGAATGGTGAGAAGGAAGTATTTCCGCCTAAGGAGGCACCCCGAAAGGGAAAGCGAGGCCGGAGGCCCAGCAAACCCCGGCTGATTCCCAGGCAGACATCTGGGGGCCCCATCTGCCCTGACTGTGGCTGTACCTTCCCGGATCGCCCGGCCCTGGAGAGCCACAAGTGCGCCCAGAATCTAAAAAAGCCTTACCCTTGTCCAGACTGTGGGCGCCGCTTTTCCTACCCATCCCTGCTGGTCAGTCACCGGCGGGCACACTCCGGCGAGTGCCCCTATGTTTGTGACCAGTGTGGCAAACGTTTCTCTCAGCGCAAGAACCTCTCCCAGCACCAGGTCATCCACACAGGGGAGAAGCCCTACCACTGCCCTGACTGTGGCCGCTGCTTTCGGAGGAGCCGGTCCTTGGCCAATCACCGGACCACACACACAGGCGAGAAGCCCCACCAGTGCCCTAGCTGCGGGCGTCGCTTCGCTTACCCATCCCTGCTAGCCATCCACCAGCGCACACACACGGGAGAGAAGCCTTACACTTGCCTCGAGTGCAACCGCCGCTTCCGCCAGCGCACTGCGCTCGTCATCCACCAGCGTATCCACACGGGCGAGAAGCCCTACCCGTGCCCGGACTGCGAGCGGCGCTTTTCGTCTTCCTCTCGCCTGGTTAGTCACCGGCGTGTGCACTCCGGGGAGCGTCCCTATGCCTGCGAGCACTGTGAGGCCCGCTTCTCCCAGCGCAGCACGCTGCTCCAGCACCAGCTCTTGCACACGGGAGAGAAGCCCTACCCCTGCCCAGACTGCGGGCGTGCCTTCCGGCGGAGCGGCTCCTTGGCCATCCATCGCAGCACGCACACCGAGGAGAAGCTGCATGCCTGCGACGACTGTGGCCGCCGCTTCGCCTATCCCTCGCTGCTGGCCAGCCACCGGCGCGTGCACTCGGGCGAGCGGCCCTATGCCTGCGACCTTTGCTCCAAGCGCTTTGCTCAGTGGAGCCACCTGGCCCAGCACCAGCTGCTGCACACCGGGGAGAAGCCTTTCCCCTGCCTCGAGTGTGGCCGGTGCTTCCGCCAGAGGTGGTCTCTGGCCGTTCACAAGTGTAGTCCCAAGGCCCCAAACTGTAGCCCTAGATCTGCTATCGGGGGCTCCAGCCAGAGGGGCAATGCCCATTAGAAGGGAAGGACTGCCTATGTTCATTTCCTGGAGGGGCCCAGAAAAGGGAAGGAGGAGCCCCAGGTCATACAGGGCAGAGTCAAAACTAAAACCTGGGTCTCCTGATGCGCAGAGCCGAATTTCAATATCTCGCACTGCACTGGCTGCCTACCTGTGCGTGTCTGGAAAAGCTCCATTAGGAGAGGTGACATCATTTGGTTAAAGTTTTCCCAGCTGCCCTATCCTAAAATAGTTTGTGTGGATATCAGGGCTAAAAGTTCTCCCCATCTATTTTAGGGGCTGCCTGCTTCTCAGTCTGTGCACATAGGGATTACCTGTTGTCTTGCATGCAATCAGGAGAATCTCATTTGTAGGGGCAGGACCTTCCCCTACTCTGCCTCTTCCTCCATACTAGGTTGGAAAAATCTGGTTTAGCCCACTTTCTACGACACTCCTGCCAGTGGTCTTCTACCCCTTGCTTGAAACTCTCCCTTGACAGGGAGCTCACTACCTCACAAGGCAGGTCATTTCATTGTGGGATGTTTAGAAGGTTAAGTACCACATTCTCCTCTGTAAACCTTGCCTACGACATGTTTACTTCATCTACATGGCAGCCCTTCAGATAACTTAATTACAACCACTTTGCCCCCAAGTTTTCAGTTAAATAGCACTAATTTGGTCATTCCTTAAAGACAGGGTTTCAATTTCCACACATGATCTCCAAACAGGCACTGGGTTTTCAGTGTCCCTTTTGAAGGGTCATATAAAAATAAGGTAGCACCCACAGTGCCACTATGCCTTCTGGGGCTGCACTTGTTTCAGCAGCTTTGGTTGCACTGAATTTGGGGGAAGCTGCATGGTACCAGGGGTTTTTTTGGGCTGCAGATATATAAATGCCCAAACTTAAAAAAAAAAATACTATAAAGCAAAGTCTTCATCTCGTGTTAGGAAAATTGGTTCAAGCTGGGTATGTATGAGATAAGCGCAGTAAGCTCTGGGAGAAGGTCTGTCTTAAGGAGAAGCAGGGACCTGTGGTTAAGCAGCAGTAAGTGCAAATGGGACTGGCTTGTGCTTTACCTGGAAGACCTGGATTGGTTCCAGGCAGCCAGTGGCTGGAAAAACCTGGAGACTTTGGCCTTACTCGACCCTGATTCTCATCAGAATAAGGAGAATCGGCACAGAACTTCCTTGAGGCCTCAGTCAACATTTTTTCACAAAATGAGGTGAGGCAATTCAAGGAGGGTAGAAAGAGGGAATTGAATACAGAGAGGAAGAGTCTATAGTCATCAAGCTGTATCCATGCCAGACTCCCTCCAGAGAGGCAGCAGCAGCATGTTTCAATCTGATCCGCCTCCATGGCACCTGCCGGGTAGGTGCTTTGTAAAGCTTTACCAAGTTAAATGTGAACAAGGCCTACCAGTTTGCCCTGGGCAGCTGCACCAAATTAGAATTTCCAGATGTGACTCATTGTCATCCTTTTACCCCTGTGGCTTCTTCCTACAGCTCTCCTGATCTCAGCCCAAGCCAGGGAGCAGCTAGGGAACACAGCATTATGTAATTACTTATTTAGCAAGTTGCATTGTAACATTGCAACTGTTTCTCCTTGGATGGTGAGCTACCCCAAAGAAGGGGTCATATCCCATTGGGTCTCATTAAAATGTCTGATGAATGAGGCTGGGTGTGGTGGCTCAGGCCTGTAATCCCAGCACTTTGAGAGGCTGAGGTGGGTGGATCACCTGAAGTCAGGAGTTCAAGACCAGCCTGGGCAACAGGGTGAAACTCCATCTCTACTAAAAATACAAAATTAGTCGAGTGTGGTGGCGCATGTCTGTGATCCCTGCTACTTTGGAGGCTGAGGCAGGAGAATCACTTGAACCCGGGAGGCAGAGGTTGCACCATTGCACTCCAGCCTGGGCAACAAGAGTGAAACTCTGTCTCAAAAATAAAAAATAAAATGTCTGATGAATGAATTCTGTTCCTTGTGTAATTGCTGTTTACAAAATGTCACTCTAGCTCCTTGACTCAGTAGCAATTTTTGCTGTTCTGATGGGAGAGCCAGCCCTTCAGACCAGGAGACCTGTCCTGCCCAGGTGAGACATATTACCAGGTCTGCCTAGACCTCTGGTAGAGCTGGCTCTTTCCCCTACCCTTTACCACCAGGCAGATGCAAGGATTTCCTCAGCTAGGAATTTTATAACGTTCTTTGGGACTGGATTGTAATTCATAAAACTTGGGAGCCACTGGTGGCTAAATTCCATGATGTAGTCTGTGGAGAGCAAAGACGGGAGACAACTTCCTAGGTTCCCTGAGGCACTTCAATCCATCTGAGCAGCAGCGGTGATCCTGGCTCTTTATTCAGTGAGAGATCCTAGCATCCTTCCAATAACTTCCCCTTGCTGCTTAAGGTGGTTTGAGTTTCTGATATTTGCAATCAAAATAATGAACTAATACACAGTCTCAGTCTGGGTTAATCTCCCGTCTGCCTCCATGCCTAGATATGAGCTGTGAAGAAAAACACTGCCTTGCTGCTGAGAGGAGGGGCCGTGATACCTTTCCTGACCTTCAACCTCAGTTGAACCTTCAATATTAATGTCTTCCAGCCTGGGCGCAGTGGCTCATGCCTGTAATCCCAGCACTTTGGGAGGCCACGGCGGGAGGATTGTTTGAACCTGGAAGTTAGAGACCAGCCCGGACAACGTAGCAAGACCCTGCTACAAAAAATAAAAAATTAGCCGGTGTGGTGGCACGTGCCTGTGGTCCCAGCTACTCAGGAGGCTGAGGTGAAGTGGGAGGATTGCTTGAGCCTGGTAGGTCTAGGCTGCACCAAGCTGTGATGGCACCCCTGCACTCCAGCTTAGGCAATAGAGTAAGACTCGTCACTAGTGGAGGGTGTTCAGGTTCTTGGTGTCTTGAACAAAGAATTAGACAAAATGCACAATCAAAGCAAGGAAGGAATACAGGGATTCATTGAAAACGAAGTACACTCACCAGTGTGGGAGTGGGTCGAGCATAAGGGCTTAAGGGCCTTGTTACAAAATTTTGGGGTATTTAAATATGCTTTAGGGGATTCCATTGGTTGCTTGGGGTACGCCCTATGTAAATGTAGAGGATGAAGTAAAGTTACAAAGTTATTTACTATGGAGAGGATATTTCCTGTCATAGCTAAGGTGTGAATCGGACTTACGTTTCCTGCCTCCAGACCCTATTTTCCTGCCTTAAGACCCTGTCTCAAAAAACAAGACAGGCTGGGTGTGGTAGCTCATGCTTGTAATTCCAGCACTGTGGGAAGCCAAGGCAGGCAGATCACCTGAGGTCAGGAGTTCGAGACCAGCCTGGCCAATATGACAAAACCCTGTCTCTACTAAAAATACAAAAATTAGGCGGACATGGTGGTGCACACCTGGGATCCCAGCTACTTGGGAGGCTGAGGCAGGAGAATTGGTTGAACCCGGGAGTTGGAGGTTGCAGCAAGCCGAGATCACATCACTTCACTCCAGCCTGAACAGAGCGAGACTCTGTCTTAAAACAACAACTACAGACAATATTATGTCTTCCATATATATATAGAATTAAAATTAGTTTAGATATGAACTAATAGTTTATATAGAAATATATAAATATAAAATAAATATGTAAATACTCTGGTAGTCCAGAGCAGGAGCACCCTATGGGTAGTGTGCCCAGAGTAGCATTCCATATATTCTTAACCAGTGAATACTGCCTCTTTCCCTAGGAAAACACAAAGGGTCAAATGGAACTCCTTTAACATTCCACTCCCTGCCGTGACTCCAGATTGACCAGCGTGCCCACTCACATTGACTTCCACTCCATCTGGGCGAGTCCCACATACAGAATGTGCAGCAACACAGCTGGGCCTGGGTTTCATACCCTTCTGCCCCTTAGGGACTTTGCTCTATTAGTCCTACTTTCTCCTCTCCTAATTCCAAATGTACTACAAGGTACATCATGAAAGCTCAGTCAAGTATCTATTTTTATTTTTATAAAGACGTGGTTTCACCATATTGGCCAGTCTGGTCTTGAACTCTTGACCTCGTGATCCGCCGGCCTCAGCCTCCCAAAGTGCTGGGATTACAGGCGTGAGCCACTGCACCCAACTATCTTTTTTTTCTTTGAGATGGATTTTCACTCTTGTTGTCCAGGCTGGAGTGCAGTGGTGCAATCTTGGCTCACCACAACTTCTGCCTACCAGGTTCAAGCGATTCTCCTGCCTCAGCCTCTTGAGTAGCTGGGATTACAGGTACGCACCACCACACCTGACTAATTTTGTATTTTTAGTAGACACAGGGTTTCTCCACGTGGTTCAGGCTGGTCTTGAACTCCCAACTTCAGGTGATCTGGCTGCCTTGGCCTCCCAAAATGCTGGGATTACAGGCATGAGCCACCGTGGCCGGCCTCAAGTGTCTATTAATACTGCAGTGGGCCAAATAATAAAGAGTGCATTCAGTGAATGTAGGCTACTGCTACTGTGGACATTGGAGAAGAGGAAGTAACTAGAGTTTCCAGGGATTTGGGACATTGGACCTAAACTAATTTTAATATTAGGAGATTCAAAATATCACTGTAGTTCACCAGGTACAGTGGACTCCCGGGTCAGGAGTGTGTGCACTCCTGATGTATGCCAGAGGTCTTGGGCTATGTCATCATGCTGTACCAGTCTGAACAAATAAGTTTATCCTAAGCATGATTTATAGTCAACAGTGGTTTTTGCTCTGGGGTCTGAGTAGCAGAGATCAGTAGTGTGGACACTCCAAGCCTATGTGACTGACTCCCAATAAAAACCCTATACATGGCCAGGCACGGTGGCTCATGCCCATAATCCCAGCACTTTGGGAGGGTGAGGCAAGTGGATCGCCTGAGGTCAGGAGTTCAAGACCAGCCTGGTCAACTTGGTGGAAGTCCCGTGTCTACTAAGAATACAAAATTAGCCAGGTGTGGTAGCACACACCTGTAACCCCAGCTACTTGGAAGGCTGAGGCAGGAGAATCGCTTGAACCTGAGAGGCAGAGACTGCAGTGAGCTGAGATCTGCCATGGCACTCCAGCCTTGGTGACAAAAGCAAGACTCCATCTCAAAACAAAAACAAACAAAAAACCCTGCACATTACAGCTCGGGTGAACTTCTCTTTGGGAACAGTCAGCCCTTGTTGTCACAAATCATTGCAGGGAGAAAAAAAGCACATCTACTACTCCACTGTGAGTAGACTCCTGAAAGTTTGTGGCTGGTTGCCTCTGGATTTTGCCCCATGTACCTGATCCCTTTGCTGATTTTAATCTGTATTCTTTTGCTTTAATAAACCATAAATGCAAGTGTAACCAATAAATAAGCAAAGCCCTTGGCACTCTTTACCCAGAACATTTCTCAGGACAGTGTTTGTGGCAAGCAAATCTTGAGGGAGAGGTAATGTCTGCATCCAAGACAAAGAGCAGCATGCTGTTTACTATAAAACAGCAGGTGGCTGGGCATGGTGGTTTACAGCTGTAATCCCAGCATTTTGGGAGGCCAAAGCAGGAGGACTGCTGAGGCCAGGAGTTTGAGACTACCCTGGCCAACATAGCAAGACCTCTTTTTTTTTTTTTTTTTTTNTTCCTTCCTTTTTTAGACGGAATCTTGTTCTGTCGCCCATGCTGGAGTGCAGTGGTTCGATCTTGGCTCACTGCAATCTCTGCCTCAGCCTCCCGAGTAGCTGGGATTACAGCTGCGTGCCACCATGCCTGGCTAATTTTTGTATTTTCAGTAGAGATGGGGTTTCACCATGTTCATCAGGCTGGTCTCGAACTCCTGACTTCATGATCTGCCTGCCTCGGCTTCTCAAAGTGCAGGGATTTCAGATGTGAGCCACGGTGCCTGGCTGATCTGCCTTTAAAACAAAAAAGAACTTTTCTCTCTATTATTTTCAGCTAAATGTATTGAAGCAGTAGCCTACATTCACTGAATCCACTTCTTTCCCTTCCTTCCTTCCTTCTTCCCTCCTTCCTTCCTTCTTTCCTCTCTCTCTCTCTCTTTCTTTCTTTCTTTCTGGAACCTCACTCTGTCATCTAGACTGGAATGCTGTAGCAGAATCTCAGCTCACTGCAGCCTCCTCCTCTTGGTTTCCAGCAATTCTTGTGTTTCAGCCTACTGAGTAGCTGAGACTACAGGCACACATCACCACTCCCAGCTAATTTTTGTATGTTTAGTAAAGATGGGGTTTCACGATGTTGGCCAGGCTGGTCTCGAACTCCTGACCTCAAGTCATCTGCCCGCCTCGGCCTCCCAAATTGCTAGGATAACAGGCGTGAGCCACTGCACCCAGCCTGAATCCAATTCTGTTTATTCTTTGGTCTACTGCAATATTAATAGCCACTTGACTAAGCTTTTATGATGTGCCACATACTGTGTTAAGCACTTTATATACATTCCAATCTAATGTTTATAAGAACTCTATAAAGTAGATGTTAGCAGATACTACTCCATGGGTCTCTCACAGTCCCACACATCTTGCTGACTTGGCAAAAACCACAAGTCTCTGCCGCCAACAAATTCTCAGACTTGAGCCTATTCACAGAACTAGAGTCTCTTGAATGAAGGGGAGGCTGGGTCCTCTTGATGAAGGACCGTGTTACACTGACAAAAACATGCTGTAGACCTTGTAGCCTTTTCCAAATGTACTACAAGGTACATCATGAAAGCTCAGTCAAGTATCTATTTTTATTTTTATAAAGACGTGGTTTCACCATATTGGCCAGTCTGGTCTTGAACTCTTGACCTCGTGATCCGCCGGCCTCAGCCTCCCAAAGTGCTGGGATTACAGGCGTGAGCCACTGCACCCAACTATCTTTTTTTTCTTTGAGATGGATTTTCACTCTTGTTGTCCAGGCTGGAGTGCAGTGGTGCAATCTTGGCTCACCACAACTTCTGCCTACCAGGTTCAAGCGATTCTCCTGCCTCAGCCTCTTGAGTAGCTGGGATTACAGGTACGCACCACCACACCTGACTAATTTTGTATTTTTAGTAGACACAGGGTTTCTCCACGTGGTTCAGGCTGGTCTTGAACTCCCAACTTCAGGTGATCTGGCTGCCTTGGCCTCCCAAAATGCTGGGATTACAGGCATGAGCCACCGTGGCCGGCCTCAAGTGTCTATTAATACTGCAGTGGGCCAAATAATAAAGAGTGCATTCAGTGAATGTAGGCTACTGCTACTGTGGACATTGGAGAAGAGGAAGTAACTAGAGTTTCCAGGGATTTGGGACATTGGACCTAAACTAATTTTAATATTAGGAGATTCAAAATATCACTGTAGTTCACCAGGTACAGTGGACTCCCGGGTCAGGAGTGTGTGCACTCCTGATGTATGCCAGAGGTCTTGGGCTATGTCATCATGCTGTACCAGTCTGAACAAATAAGTTTATCCTAAGCATGATTTATAGTCAACAGTGGTTTTTGCTCTGGGGTCTGAGTAGCAGAGATCAGTAGTGTGGACACTCCAAGCCTATGTGACTGACTCCCAATAAAAACCCTATACATGGCCAGGCACGGTGGCTCATGCCCATAATCCCAGCACTTTGGGAGGGTGAGGCAAGTGGATCGCCTGAGGTCAGGAGTTCAAGACCAGCCTGGTCAACTTGGTGGAAGTCCCGTGTCTACTAAGAATACAAAATTAGCCAGGTGTGGTAGCACACACCTGTAACCCCAGCTACTTGGAAGGCTGAGGCAGGAGAATCGCTTGAACCTGAGAGGCAGAGACTGCAGTGAGCTGAGATCTGCCATGGCACTCCAGCCTTGGTGACAAAAGCAAGACTCCATCTCAAAACAAAAACAAACAAAAAACCCTGCACATTACAGCTCGGGTGAACTTCTCTTTGGGAACAGTCAGCCCTTGTTGTCACAAATCATTGCAGGGAGAAAAAAAGCACATCTACTACTCCACTGTGAGTAGACTCCTGAAAGTTTGTGGCTGGTTGCCTCTGGATTTTGCCCCATGTACCTGATCCCTTTGCTGATTTTAATCTGTATTCTTTTGCTTTAATAAACCATAAATGCAAGTGTAACCAATAAATAAGCAAAGCCCTTGGCACTCTTTACCCAGAACATTTCTCAGGACAGTGTTTGTGGCAAGCAAATCTTGAGGGAGAGGTAATGTCTGCATCCAAGACAAAGAGCAGCATGCTGTTTACTATAAAACAGCAGGTGGCTGGGCATGGTGGTTTACAGCTGTAATCCCAGCATTTTGGGAGGCCAAAGCAGGAGGACTGCTGAGGCCAGGAGTTTGAGACTACCCTGGCCAACATAGCAAGACCTCTTTTTTTTTTTTTTTGACAGAATCTCGCTCTGTTGCCCAGGCTGGAGTGCAGTGGCACAATCTCAGCTCACTGCAACTTCCGCCTCCTGGGTTCAAGTGATTCTTCTGTCTCAGCCTCCCAAGTAGCTAGGACTACAGGTGCCCACCACCTTGCCTGGCTAATTTTTGTATTTTTAGTAGAGACAGGGCTTTACCACATTGGCCAGGCTCGTCTTGAACTCCTGACCTTGTGATCCACTTGCCTCAGCCTCCCAAAGTGCTGGGATTACAGGCACGTGCCTATTATTTATTTATTTATTTATTTTGAGAAGGAGTCTCTCTCTTGTCGCCCAGGCTGGAGTGCAGTGGTGTGATCTCAGCTCATTGCAACCTCCATTTCCTGAGTTCAAGCGATTTTACTGCCTCAGCCTCCTGAGTAGCTGGGATTATAGACACTTGTCATCACGCCCAGCTAATCTTTGCATTTTTGTAGAGATGGTGTTTCACCATGTTGGTCAGGCTGGTCTCGAACTCCTGACCTCAGGTGATCTGCCCGTGTCAGCGTCCCAAAGTGCTGGGATTACAAGCGTGAGCCATCACTCCTGACCCAAATTCATCTTTAAAAAGGAAAAAAACAGCAGGAGCTCCTTGTTCCTCCCCTATGATGCAACTCTCTGTGTGTTTAGCATCCGTCTGGGCACATCCCAACGTTGCCCCTGCAGGGGGGCAGAAGGAACCAATGCAAGCATGCTCACGCTGCTTGTGGTGCCATAAACAGTAAGTCTTTCATCTGTTTTCTGCCAGCATCCATGAAACAATAACAGACATATATTTATTAACCTGTAAGTAGGGCAGCCTTAAATTCCAGATCTTACAGTAGGTATTGTTTTCCTTGACTAGATGAGGAAACAGAGGCTCAGCGACATTAAATAACTTGTCCAGGCTCACCTATCTTGGCGACTCCAAAGTCAGCTGCTATGCAATGTATTATTCTAAAACTGTCCTTTAGGAGAACTAATGACCTAGTTAACAAATCAGTGCTTCAGTTTTCATCTTATATACCTTAGTTTTCCTACTTAAACTCTCTTGTAATTAAGCTTTCATATCCCCACATTCTTCTGGTTTTCCTGGTGCCTCCTGTGGCTTCTGCTAGTGTGTACATATGAGAATTCCTTCCCAGCAAGAAAGGGTCTTGCTCTGTGGTCCAGGCTGGAGTGCAGTGGTACAGTCAGGTCTCATTGCAGCCTCAGCTTCCCTGAGCTCAAGTGATCATCCCGCCTCAGCCTCCTGAGTTCTTGGGACTATAGGCATGCATCACCACATCCAGCTAATTTTTTTTGTATTCTTTGTAGAGATGATGTTTCTCCATGTTGCCTAGGCTGGTCTCGAACTCCTGGGCTCAAGCAATCCTCCCACCTTGGCCTCTCAGAGTGCTGGGATTACAGATGTGGGCCACTGCGCCCAGTCTTATGTTTTTTCCAAATCCCAAGAATAATCAGTAAAGACATTGGGAAAATGCAAAAGAAGTATTTTCATTCTGTAAGAATTATTCATTTATTTATTATTTATTTTGAGACAGAGTCTCACTCTGTCACCCAGACTGGAGTGCAATGTCACGATCTCGGCTCATTGCAACTTCTGCCTCCCAGGCTCAAGCAATTCTCCTGCCTCAGCCTCCCAAGTAGCTAGGATTACAGGCATGCGCCACCACACCTGGCTAATTCTTTGTATTTTTAGTAGAGATGGGGTTTCGCCATGTTGGCCAGGCTGGTCTCAAACAACTGACCTCAGGTGATATGCCCACCTCGGCCTCCCAAAGTGCTGGGATTACAGGTGTGAGCCACTGTGCCTGGCCTCCTGTGAGAATTAAATTCTAACAACGAACATAGATAAGTTACTAGTTTGAAGGATATCATTGAAAGCAAGAGCAGGAAATACTGACACACACAGATGAAAGTTAATGTCAACATCTCTGGGAAAGGGACAGGAGCACCTGGGAGAAACAATGTCACAAAACGATCAGGCCGTCTTGCCTACAGCTGTTGGCGTCTTGTGTCTTGTAAGCCTGTGGGCCGAGCCCTGTCTCCTATTAAACATGGATCATTCTTGCAAATAATGTAAACATACTCACAAGATCTTTTGTACAAATCCTGAGTGGTATTAAAGAAATAAGATTTGGATATTGCAACACTGTGATTTGTATGCGTGATAAAATATACATAACGTAAAATTTAACTTTTTAACCATATTTAAGTGTATCAGTAGCATTAAGTACATTCACACTGTTGTGTAACATCATTATTTCCAGAAGTTTTTCATCATCTCAAACAGAAGCTCTGTGTCTATTAAATAGAAACTTTTTTGCTCCCTCCCTCCTGACTTTTTTTTTTTTTTAATTTGATATAGGGTCTTGCTCTGTCACCCAGGCCACAGTACAGTGGGCACAAACACAGCTCACTGCAGCCTTGACCTCCTGGGCTCAAGTGGTCCTCCCACCTCAGCCTCCAACCACCTGAGACCACAGGCGCATGCCACCATACACAGCACGTTTTAAAATTTTGTAGAGACAGGATCTTACCATGTTGCCCAGGTTGGTCTTAAACTCCTGGTTTGAAGCAATCCTCCTACCTCAGCTTCCCAAAGTGCTGGGATTACAAGAGTGAGCCACTGCACCCAGTCTAAACAGTAACTCTTTATACTCACCTTCCCCTCATCACAAATAACCTCTATTCTACTTCCTGTCTCTATGAATTTGCCTTTTCTAGATATTTCATATAAGAGAAATAATATTTTTCCTTTTGTGTCTGGCTTATTTAACACAGGAGTCCCCAGTCCCCAGCCACAGGCGAGTAGTAGTCCGTGGCTTGCTAGGGACTGGGCCACACAGAAGGAGGCGAGCAAGCATTAGCATCTGAGCTCCTGCTCCAGTCAGATCAGCGGCAGCATTAGATTTTCATAGGAATGTGAACCCTACTGTGAACTGCACATGCAAAGGATCCAGGTTGTGCGCTCCTTATGAGAATCCAACTAATGCTTATCATCTAAAGTGGAACAGTTTCATCCCAAAATCATCCTGGTCTGTGGAAAAATTGTCTTTCATGAAACTGGTCCCTGGTGCCAAAAAGGTTGGGGACCACTGATTTAACATAATGTTTTCAAGATTCATCCATGGTGTAGCATGTATAAGAATTTCATTCCTTTTTTTTTTTTTGGAGAGGAAGTCTCGCTCTGTCTCCCAGGCTGGAGTGCAGTGGGGTGATCTCAGCCCACTGC
This sequence comes from Cebus imitator, assembly GCF_001604975.1. NCBI lineage: Eukaryota > Metazoa > Chordata > Mammalia > Primates > Cebidae > Cebus > Cebus imitator. The sequence goes on from NW_016107867.1 coordinate 1,036,524, forward strand.
AACCTCCATCTCCTGGGTTCAAGCGATTCTCATGCCTGGAATTACAGGCATGAGCCACCAAGCTCAGGTAATCTTTGTATTTTTAGTAGAGACAGGGTTTCACCATGTTGGTCAGGCTGGTCTCGAACTCTTGACCTCAAGTGATCCACCCACCTTGGGCTCCCAAAGTGCTAGGATTACAGGTGTGAGCCACCGGGCCCAGCAGAATTTCATTCCTTTTGATGGCTTATTAATATTGCATTGTATAGAACACATTTTGTTCATTCATTCATCAGTTGATGGACATGAGTTTTTCTCTCCTTTTTGCTATTATGAATGATACCACAATGAACACTGGTATACAAGTATCTGTTTGAATCTCTGTTTTCCATTTTTTTGTGGGTACCTATGAGTAGAATTACTGGATCACATGGTAGGTCTGGGTTTAACTGAGGAACTGACTGTTTTCCACAGGGCTGCACCATTTTACATTCCCATCAGCAATGCACAGGGGTTCCAATTTTTCCACATCCTCACCAACACTTTTTTTTCCTGTTTTTTGGTGGTGTTGTTAACCATCATGAATGTAAAGTGATATCTCATAGTGTTTTTTTTATTGTCGTAAAATATAAATAACATAAAATTTATCATTTTAAGAAATTTTTTTTTAATGAGATGGAGTTTCGCTTGTCGCCCAGGCTGAAGTGCAATGTCGTGATCTTGGCTCACTGCGACCTCCGACCTCCGCCTCCTGGGTTCAAGTGATTCTCCTGCCTCAGCCTCCTCAGTAGCTGGGATTACAGGCTCGAGCCACAATGCTCGAGGAGGAAATTTTTGTATTTTTATTTTATTTTTTTTTTTGAGACAGACTCTCACTCTGTTGCCCAGGCAGGAGTGCAGTGGCATGATCTCAGCTCACAGCAATCTCCAACTCCCAGGTTCAAGCAATTCTCCCACCTCAGCCTTTCAAGCAGCTGGGATTACAAGCATGCGCCACTATGCCTGGCTAATTTGTGTATTTTTAGTAGAAACGGGGTTTCTCCACGTTGGCCAGGCTGGTCTTGCACTCCTGACTTCAGGTGACCCACCTGCCTTGGCGTCTCAAAGTGCTGGGATTACAGGATGAGTCACCATGCCCAGCCAAATTTTTTTATTTCTAGTAGAGATGGGGTTTCACCATGTTTGCTAGGCTGGTCTGCAACTCCTGACCTCAGGTGATCCACCCGCCTCAGCCTCCCAAAGTGCTGGGATTGCAGGCCTGAGTCACCAAGCCCAGCCATTTTAAATTCAGTTCAGGGGCTTTAAGTGCTCTTTGTGGGTATAATTTGCATTTCCCTAATAACTTATGATGTTGAACATCTTTTCATGTCCTTATTGGCCATCTGTATACATATATATATATATGCACACACGTATATATAATATATAAAATATATTTTTATATAATGAACATATTTTGTATATATAAATATATTACATATATGTGTGTATGTGTGTGTGTGTGTGTTTGAGATGGAATCTCACTCTGTCGCCCAGGCTGGAGTGCAATGATATGACTGTGGCTCACTGCAACCTCCGCCTCCTGAGTTTAAGTGATTCTTGTGCCTCAGGCCTCCAAGTAGCTGGAATTACAGGCATGCACTAACACGCCTGGCCAATCTTTGTATGTTAGTAGAGACGAGATTTCACCATGTTGGCCAGGCTGGTCTTGAACTGCTGACCTCAAGTGATCCACCCACATCAGCCTCCCAAAGTGCTGGGATTACAGTCGCGAGTCTCTGTGCCCGGCCAAATTCAAAGTGGGGATGGGCAGCTTTTTGTTATACATCTAAAATGTTCCTCCTCTGTTTCTATGAATACTGGATTGGAAAGGTCGGAAAAACAGTCTTAAGAGATTATCTGATTTATTTCCCAGTTTTATTACTCACTTATCAGCTTGCTTGCTTGCTTATTTATTTATTTAGAGACGGAGTCTCTTCCTGTCACCCAGGCTGGTGTGCAGTGGCCCAATCTAGGCTCACTGCAACCTCTGCCTCCCGGGTTCAAACAATTCTCCTGCCTTAGCCTCCCGAGTAGCTGGGATTACAGGCACACACCACATTTTTATATCTTTGATAGAGAGAGGGTTTCACCATGTTAGCCAGGCTGGTCTCGAACTCCTGACCTCGTGATCCGCCCGCCTTGGCCTCCCAAACGGCTGGGATTACAGGCGTGAGCCACAGTGCCCGGCCATCAGCTGTAATTTGAACACAGGTTTTCTGATTAAGACAGGACACAGATGGTATCAAAAATTACTATAACAACTATAAACTCATAATTATAATAGTATTTTGTGCAGGGCCCTACACTAAGCCCTTAACCGAACCTGGAAGCGAGAAAATGACTTTTTGTTTTTAGAGATGGGCGCCCAGCTCTGTCGCCCAGCCTGGGGTGCGGGGGCGCGATCTCGGCTCACTGCAGTCTCCACCTCCGGGGTTCAGGCGATGCTCCTGCCTCAGCCCCCCGACTAGCTGGGACCACCAGCCCGCGCCATCGCGCCCGGCCAGGAGCTGCCCTTAAATCCCGGCTCTGCGCCTGTGAGCAGTCACCTAGCCTTCTGTGTCTCTAAAAGGAAAGACATCTGTGACCACTGGGCAAACGCCAAATTAGATCCTGAGTAGGATCCTGTTCCCGCAGCCCCTCGGGCTGGCTCAGCCCGGCCCGCAGTACGCAGAGCTCAGAGCTGGGATCTGCCGTCTCTAACCGGCTCACTGCACAGCCGCCCAAGGCTTTGCGCTTCACCTTTACTCACCCCAGTAGCAAAAGGAAGTAGCGTCAGCTGGCCACAGCCTTTCTCCTAGGAGGCTGTCCGGGGAAAAGCGAGTCAGGAGACCCTGAGGCCCCTCAGCTCGGACTACTTTCAGGTCCTTCAACCTCAGCTTTTCAAACAGACCGCTCCAAAAAACGCCCAATCACAGCATTTCTTCTACCCTGGGCCTCCCGGTAGTGTCCAATCAACGCACGCCATCTATCTGGTTGTGTTACGAGGGCAGCTTCCCCGCTGGTTTCCCCAAGGTGTGTAAGGGCACCGAGGAAAAGCGAGGGGTCTTGACGCCAGGAAGGCGCCATCTTGGTTAAGGGAAGGAGTAGGGTCCCTACGGACTTGGCAGAGGAAAGACAGTAAAGCGCCGGCATCTCCACTTTCCTCGGAAGCCTCCCTTTACCAGGCAGAAAGGGTTTCCCATGGGGCCGCCCCTGGCGCCGCGACCGGCCCATGTAACCGGGGAGACCCGGCGTCGGCGCACGCGGGAAAGCAGGTCGGGAGCCGTGAGCTTCGCGGACGTGGTCGTGTACTTCTCCCTAGAGGAGTGGGGCTGCCTGTGGCCCGCGCAGAGGGCCCTGTACCGGGACATGATGCGGGAGACCTGCGGCCACCTGGGCGTGCTGGGTGAGGCCGGGCCCCCCAGTAGTCGGTGGGAAGTGGGGATCGGTGTCCCCAAAAGCGAATGGGCTGGAAGCGGGGCGCCGAGGGAGGAGCCTCATCTCCCCTCCGGTGCGCTCAGCCGAACCCCGTGTTTCTCCTTCGCAGGATTTTCAGGCCCCAAATCCGCTTTTATCTCTTGAGTGGAAGAAGAAGTGGAAGCGTGGAGCCCGGAGGTCCAGGATCCCGAGAGTGAGAGCTCTGGAACTGTCAGCAGAGGCCAGGGACAGAAAGCAGGTACTTCATTTCAAACCGCAGTAGGTGGCCGTGAAGAAGCCCCAACCTCCTCCCCCAACTCACATCCTCAGCGCAGGCTGCCCCCTCCAAAGTCTCATCCTGTCTCCCTGCACATTACCCCAGAAAAGTCCTCATCTCATTGCAAAATGACCCGATGGAACAGCGAAATTGGGACCTATGGAACCGATTAACCATACAGGAAAACCCCAGTTTAATGCAAAATAGAGCTTGAGGTTCCCAGGAAGTCAAGGGAAAGGGGAAACTTGTAATTTGATTTTGTTGTGGGATAAAATGAAGACAGATGTTCCTCTTGGATACTAATGATTTCGTCTTCATTAAAAAAATCTAATGAAGGTGTTATTTACTAACCACAGTGTAAATAACAGCATTCATCAGATTTTTAAATGAAGATGAAAATGTTTTTCCTACAGCTCTGATACCAGAATAAATGCTCGTTCCCGGAAGGTCTTCGCGTGTAACCTAGTGGAGCAATCCAAGTGTAGACTTTTTGGTGGTGGTATGTAAGGGCAGAGAGGAAAGGTGCCAAAAGAATTTGAATTGGTACCAAAGAAGGTCATTGAATGACTGTTAAGGGATCATAAACAGGTTCGGGATGGTAAGTGCCATGAGGACTGGGACCATCACTGTCCTCAAAGCCTGGCACAGAGTAGGTGTTCAATATTGTTGACTCCTCTTTCTTTTTTAATTTTTTTTTTTTTTTTTTTTTTTTTTTTTTTTTTTTTTTTTTTTTTTTTTTTTTTTTTTTTT
>NW_016107867.1:1041337-1052173 GCF_001604975.1 Cebus imitator
AGTGCAATGGCGTGATCTCGGCTCACTGCATCCTCTGCCTCCAGGGTTCAAGCGATTTTCCTGCCTTAGCCTCCCAAGTAGTTGGGATTACAGGCACGCGCTACCACACCCAGCAAATTTTTATATTATTAGTAGAGACGGAGTTTCACCATGTTGGCCAGGATGGTCTCGATCTCTTGACATTGTGATCTGCCTGCCTCGGCCTCCCAAAGTACTGGGATTATAGGTTTAGTCACTGCAACTGGCCTTTTTTTATTTTTATTTTTTTTAAATTAGAGAGTTGCCCAGGCTGGAATACAGTGGCCCAATCCCAGCTCATTGTCCCTTGAATTTCTGGCCTCAAGCGATCCTCCCACCCACCTCAGCCTCCTGAAGTGCTGGGATTACAGGCGTGAGCCACAGCACCCAGCCCGACTCCTCTTTCATTATCTCCAGTGTTCAGTCTTCTTGGGTTAACCTGCAGACCGTGGCATTTGCTTTTACTCCAGGCTGGCTTTCAGGACTTCACGAGGTCCCTATCATTAAGCCGTGCTCCCTGAGGGTCATATTCTGAACCATTCCTGCCGCCTTCCAAGGCAGGACATGGTCCTGGAATATGCTGGTTTTGATTTTATCATCTTCCCTGTCTCAGGATCCAGGGATGGGTTTCTGATTTTAACCTCTTCCTTGTTTCAGGATCCAGGGATGGGAATGAGGATAAGGAAAGGGTGAAGAACTGTCCAAAACAAAAAGAGGTGGTGCATGAAGTGGCTCTCAAGGAGTGGTTGCCCAGCGCCACCTGCCCAGAGCTCTGCAGCAGTCCCAGGCAAAGCCCCATGAAGCCCTGGCTTAAGGACACTGTGACCCGAAGACCGCCCTACTCTTGCCTAGATTGTGGCCGCAACTTTAGCTACCCTTCCCTCCTAGCCAGCCACCAGCGGGTCCACTCCGGGGAGCGGCCCTTCCCCTGCACCCAGTGCCCGGCGCGTTACTCCCAGTGCAAGTACCTGCGCCAGCATCAGTACATCCACACCGGCGAGAAGCCCTACCCCTGCCCCGACTGCGGGCGCCACTTCCGCCAGAGAGGTTCCCTCGCTATCCACAGGCGGGCTCACACTGGGGAGAAGCCCTATGCGTGCCCAGACTGCAAGAGTCGCTTCACTTACCCCTACCTGCTGGCCATCCACCAGCGCAAGCACACCGGCGAGAAGCCCTATAGCTGCCCCGACTGCAGCCTCCGTTTCGCCTACACCTCGCTGCTGGCCATCCACAGGCGCACACACACGGGCGAGAAGCCCTACCCCTGTCCAGACTGCGGCCGCCGCTTCACCTACTCTTCCCTCCTCCTCAGTCACCGGCGCATTCACTCCGACAGCCGGCCTTTCCCCTGCGCGGCATGTGGGAAAGCCTTCAAGCGCAAGTCTGCCCTGGAAGCCCACCAGTGGAACCACCGCTCCTGCAGCGAGAGGCGCGGGTGGCAGCAGGCAGCGGTGGGGCTTTCAGAGCCCGTCCACGTTTTGGGAGGCCAGGATCCTCCAGTTCACTTCCGGCACTTTCCAGATATATTTCAAGAGTGTGGGTGATGGCGTTCTCACAAACTGGTCAGCGTTTTCTCTGGAGAGGAAGAGGCCAGGTTTGTGCATTGACGGATAAGGAAAGGAAGTGGGCGTTTAAGGAAAACAGAGTTCTGCCTTAGGGAAAAAGCAGAGGTGAGGGCACAGAGGACTGTGAGGAGGAGGAGGCAGGAATCTGAAAAGGTGCCTGGGGGCTGACCCATTTCCTGAACCTCCTGCACACAGGCCCCTTGTTCCCCATCCCACTTGGGATTCCTTCACTGAAAACCATTCACTTAACTGGCTTTTTCTTCTGGATTGTTCTCTCTCTTGGAACGGTGTACTTTTTGGCCTGTATTTCTCCTACTCCTCTGAGATGGAGTCCCCTACATTCCAGTGTCTATTAAAGGACCCACTCTGGATCCTCTAGAATAGAGGGGATACCTCGGGCCTGTCCCTCCTGAGGGGAAGCTCATCCCACGATTCTGTCTTTTACCAATGCAGGTGAAACATCTGGCAAGTAGACACCTGGAGTGCAGGTGTTGCTTGGTTGAAGACCTACAGGTGGCCATAGAGAGGACAGCGGCCTCAGGTGGGGAACTCTCCGCACCACTCTCATTCTGCACATAGTGCACAAACCATCAAACCTAATGAACTCTGGAATTGGGCCAGTCCTTCACTGTATGGATTAGTGATTGCAGCGTTTTTTTCTTCCTCAGATATTTGCATGTTCGCTGGATTTTGTGTTTTTTGATAAAGATGTATTCTTTGGCCCCGGTAGCTGGAAATATAATGCTGGAGGATTTTTATTTTCTATTTTTTTATTTTTATTTTTTTGAGTTGGAATTTTGCTCTTGTTGCCCAGGCTGGAGCGCAATGGCGTGATCTCAGCTCACCGCAACCTCCACCTCCCGGGTTCAAGCGATTCTCCTGCCTCAGCCTCTGGAGTAGCTGGGATTACAGGTGCTTGACACCAAGCCCGAGTAATTGTTTGTGTTTTTAGTAGAGATGGGGTTTCACTGTTTTGGCCAGGCTGGTCTCGAACTCCTGACCTCAGGTGATTCACCCGCCTCAGCCTCCCAAAGTGCTGGGATTACATTTTTTTTTTTCTTTTTAACTTTCTCTGCACTAGCATACTTTTTTTTTTAAAGAATAAATTACTTTTGATTAGAGTTGAAATCAAGGCATAGTCTTTCCAGTCTAATTTTTATTGTAATGCTTGCATATGTCAACAGTTAAGAAGGCCAGGCACAGTGGCTCACACCTGTAATCCTAGCACTTTGGGAGGCTGAGGTGGGTGGATCGATTGAGGTCAGGAGTTCAAGACCAGTCTGGCCAATATAGGGAAACCCTAGCTCTAGTGTAAAAAAAAAAAAAAAAAAATAAACCAGGTGTGGTGGCACATGCCTGTAATCCCAGCTATCGGGAGGCTGAGGCAGAAGAATGGCTTGATCCCAGGAGGTGGAGGTTGCAGTGAGCTGAGATAGCACCACTGCACTCCAGCCTGGGCAACAGAGCGAGATTCTGTCTCAAAAAAATCCAGCTAACCAACCAAACAAAAACACAACAGTTAAGAGAGGTCTTTCTGGCCCATTTAAATCTGCTAGCCCTACTTTTGAACAGAAAGCTTTTGAAGGAATGAACAAAAGAGGTAGGTAGGACTAAGCATATTTGCATTCCAGGACTGGTGCTCAGTGACTCAAATATATCTTTGAAAAGATTGCTTCTTTGAATCCTTGGGTTCTTGCCCAGGCTGGAGTACAGTGGTACAATCTCAGCTCACTACAACCTCTGCCTCCCAGGTTCAAGCGATTGTCCCACCTCAGCCTCCTGAATAGCTGGGATTACAGGCACCCACCACCACGCTTGGCTAATTCTTGTATTTTGAGTAGAGACGGAGTTTTGCCATGTTGGCCAAGCTGGTCTCAAATTCCTGACTTCAAGTGATCAGCCTGCCTCAGCCTCCCAAAGTTCTGAAATTACAGAGTTGAGCTTCAGTGCCCTGCCTTTTTTTTTTTTCTTTCTTTTTTTTATATGGAGTCTCACTCTGTTGCCCAGGCCGGAGTGCAGCAGCGTGATCTTGGCTCACAGCAGCCTCCGCCTCCCGGGTTCAAAGGATTCTCCTGCCTCAGCCTCTGAGTAGCTGGGATTATAGGTGCGTACCACCACGCCCAGCTAATTTTTGTATTTTTAGTAGAATGGGGTTTCACCATGTTGGTCAGGCTAGTCTCGAACTCCTGACCTCATGATCCACTCACCTTGGCCTCCCAAAGTACTGGGATTATAGGCATGAGCCACCGCTCCCAGCCCAAGATAATTATTAATGGGAACTGGAGCCACATGCGGTGGCTCACGCCTGTAATTCAGCACTTTGGGAGGCTGAGGTGGGTGAATCACTTGAGGCGAGGAGTTCGAGACCAGCCAGGCAACATGGTGAAACCCCATTTCTACCAAAAATACCAAAAAATTAGCCAACCATGGTGGTGCATGCCTGTAGTACCAGCTACTCGGGAGGCTGAGGCAGGAGGATAGCTTGAGCCTGGGAGACGGAGGTTGCAGTGAGCCAAGATTGTGCCACTGCACTCTAGCCTGGGCTACAAAGCATGACTCCATCTCAAAACAAAATAAAACAAAAACAAAAACAAAAACTGGGAACTGGGTGTTTACTTTACCACATAGCCTCTCCTGAACTGGCAGACCTGGATTCCAGGCTTGGCTCAGTCCCAACTAGCTGCGTGGCCTTTAGCATCACCTAGATTCTACAAATAACATTTTTCTCTATTGGCTTTACATGTGTCTTTCTGTGTATCCATCCCTCCATCCATTCAGTTATCCATTTTATTAGTGTATTTCAAAGTTGCAGACGTCATTAGATTTCACTTCTGAACACTTCAGCATACAGCTGAGTTTTGTGCAAGAAATTTCAGCTCTCAGCTGGGTGTAGTGGCTCACGCCTGTAATCCCAGCACTTTGCGAGGCTAAGGCAGGAGGACTGCATGAGCTCAGGTGTTTGAGACCAGCCTGGAAAACACAGCAAGAACTCATTTCTAACAAACATTTTAAAAAATTAGCTGAGCATGGTGAGGGAGGAGGATAGCTTCAGCCCAAGAGTTTGAAGCTGCAGTGAGCTTGGATGGCACAACTTTAGTCTGAGTTACAGAGCAAGACACTGTTTAAAGAAAAAAAAAAGCCAGGTGCGATGGCTCACCCCTGTAATCTCAGCATTTTGGGATGCCAAGGTGGGCGGATCACCTGAGGTCAGGAGTTCTAGACAAGCCTGACCAGCATGGTGAAACCCCATCTCTACTAAAAAATAAAAATAAAAAAAAGTAGCCAGGCATGGTGGCATATGCCTGTAATCCCAGCTACCCAGGAGGTTGAGGCAGGAGAATCATTTGACCTCAGGAGGCGGAGGTTGCAGTGAGCCAAGATTGTGCCATTACACTCCAGCCTGGGCAACAAGAGCTCCTCTCAAAGAAAAAAAAAAAGCAAGAAAGAAACTTCAGCTCCCACTTAAAGTTCAGTTGTACTCTGTTACTGACAAGTAAAGTCTATTGAAGCCTAATTATCTCCTGTATGTTTTGTGACTTCTCATAATAATCTGATCAAGAATCTTGAAAAAACATTTACAATTTGATGGGCAATAAAAGAATTTGAAGGCAAGAGCATTTTTTTTTTTTTTAGGCGGGACAAGGTCTCACTGTTGCCTAGACTGGAATGCAGTGGCACAGTCATGGTTCACTGCAGCCTCGAACTCCCGGGGTCAGGTATTTCTCCTTGTCATCTCAGCTTCTTGAGTAGCTGGGACTACAGGCACAGGCCACCATGTTCGGCTGATTTTTGTATTTTTTATACAGATGGGTTTTGCCCAGGCTGGTCTTGAATTCATGGACTCTGTCTACCTAAGCCTCCCAGAGTGCTAGGATTACAGGTGTGAGCCACTATGCCTGGCCAATTTTTGTGTTTTTGTAATGAATGGCAGGAAATACAACATGTCAGCTACTTGGGATGGAACAGTTTTAGTCTTATTTGAAAGTTTGATTCAGGCCTGGTGCCATGGTTCATACCTGTAATCCCAACACTTTGGGAGGCCAAGGCAGGAGGATCACCTAAGGTCAGGAGTTCGAGACCAGCCTGACCAACATGGTGAAACCCTGTCTCTACTAAAAATACAAAATTAGCCGGGCATGGTGGCGCATGCCTGTAATCCCAGTTACTCGGGAGGCTGAGGCAGGAGAATAGCTTGAACCTGGGAGGCGGAGGTTGTAGTGAGCTGAGATCGTGCCATTGCACTCCAGCCTGGGCAACAAGAGCAAAACTCCATCTCAAAAAAAAAAAAAAAAAAAAGAGAATCGAATCGAACTCTTACACACTATTGATAGATAGGAATGTAAGTTAGTACAGCCACTATTGAAAACAGTATGGAGAAAAAAAAACTACGATGTGGGCTGGACAGTGGCTCATGTCTGTAATCCAAGCCCTTTGGGAGGCCTACCCTGGTGGATCACTGGAGGTCAGAAGTTCATGACCAGCCTGGCCAACGTGGTAAAACCCCGTCTCTACTAAAAATACGAAAATTAGCTGGGCTTGATGGCAGGTGCCTGTAATCCCAGCTACTTGAAAGGCTGAAGCAGGAGAATTGCTTGAACCTGGGAGGCAGAGGTTGCAGTGAGCCAAGATCACCACAGCACTATAGCCTGGGTGACAGAGTAAGACTCCGTCCCCACCCCCCCCAAAAAAAAAAAACAAAACTGCTATGTGATCCAGCAATCCCACTGCCTGGAATTTATCCAAAGGAAAATAAATCAGTATATAAAAAGATAACCTGCATCTCTGTGTTTACAGTAGCCATGTTTACATAGCAAAGACATGGAATCAATCTAAGTGTCGATCAGCAGATGAATGAATAAAGAAAACGTGAATGAGATATATATATATCTCCACAGTGGAATTCAGCCATAAAAAATGAAATAATGTTGGCTGGACATGGTTGCTGAGGCCTGTAATCCCAGCACTTTGGGAGGCTGGAGCGGGCGGATCATGAGATTAAGAGATCGAGACCATCCTGGCCAACATGGTGAAACTGTCTCTACTAAAAGTACAAAAATAGCTGGGCATGGCAGCACGTGCCTATAGTCCCAGCTACTTGGGAGGCTGAGGCAGGAGAACTGCTTGAACTCAGGAGGTGGAGGTTGCAGTGAGCCGAGATCCCACTAATGCACTCCAGCCTGGTGACAGAACAAGACTCTGTCTTAAAAAAAAAAAAAAAATGAAATAATGTTTACAGTAACATGGATGGAACTGGAGGTCATTATGTTAAGTGAAATAAGCCAGACACAGAAAGACAAATATCACATGTCCTCACTTATATGTGAGAGCTAGAAAAGTTGATCTCACAGTGGTAGAGAGAAGGATACCAGAGATTGGAAGGGCGTATTTGGGTGGGAGAGGTGGGATGAATAGAAGTTGGGTAATCGGTACAAACGTACAGTCAGGAAGAAGGGATAACTTGTAACGTTCAATAGCGGAGCAGGGTGACTGTAGTTAACAAAGTACTATAAATTTCCATAGCTAGAAGAGAATTGAAATTTTCCCAACACATAGAAATGTTAAATACTCAACATGATTGATACCCCAAACATCCTGACTCGATTATTGTACATTCTATGTATGAAACAAAGCAAAATATCACATGAACCCCATAAATATGTAAAAATTATATGTTTCAATAAATTTTCTCCTTTTTTTTTTTTTTTTTTTGAAATGGAATCTGACTCTTTCACCCAGGCTGGAGTGCAGCGTGGTGTGATCTTGGCTCACTGCAACCTCTACCTCCTGGGTTCAAGCCATTCTTGTGCCTCAGCCTTTTGAGTAGCTGGGTCTATAGGCGCCTCCCACCACGCTCGGCTAATTTTTTGTATTTTTAGTAGAGACGGAGTTTCACCATGTTAGCCAAGAGGGTCTCGATCTCCTGACTTTGTGATCCCACCTCAACCTTCCAAAGTGCTGGGATTACAGGCAGGAGCCACTGCGCCCGGCCTATTTTTTTAATTTTAAAAATATTTATTTTATGCCTGGCCACAGAGCAAGACTCTTATCTCAAAAAAATAAAGACTAATTTCTAAGAGTATATTTTTTCCTTGGCCAGGCGCGGTGGCTCAAGCCTGTAATCCCAGCACTGTGGGAGGCCGAGGCGGGTGGATCACGAGGTCAAGAGATCGAGACCATCCTGGTCAACATGGTGAAACCCCATCTCTACTAAAAATACAAAAAATTAGCTGGGCATGGTGGCGCGTGCCTGTAATCCCAGCGACTCAGGAGGCTGGGGCAGGAGAATTGCCTGAACCCGGGAGGCGGAGGTTGCGGTGAGCCGAGATCGCGCCATTGCACTCCAGCCTGGGTAACAAGAGCGAAACTCCGTCTCAAAAAAAAAAAAAAAAAAAAAAAAAAAAAACAAAAAAAAAAAAAAAAAAAAAAAGAGTATATTTTTTCCTTATTCAATTTCTACACCATTCACCACGTGAAGTGCAGTGAGGCAGTTCCAGAACTCAAAGTAATAAGTATGTTAATAATATTTAATTATTAACAATTAATAATTAATAGTCAATAAGCATGAGATCAGCAGGAGTCACACTAAAAGCCAAAAAATATTTCAGGTGAAAAACAGCAAGGGTAGGCCAGAAAATACAATGAAATCTTCACTGAAAAGGCAGCAATAAAGAACACTTAAATAAAAAGGAAGGCTTGATATACTAGGGCCAGCAGCGGAGCCAAGCAAGGTGTAGATCCAGGGCCAGAATGACAGCAGGGACCTGGTAGGCCTTGCCTGTTACCTCCAGCCACCAGCCCCACGCTTAGCAAGCAGTATTCTGCATCTTGCGTGACTACAGGGTTATTCCAAATTTGGGGATGTAGGCAACTAGTACTATAGTACAATGCTGCCAGCCATGATGATGACCCATCTTGGTTGAAAAATAAAGACATTAAATCTAGGAAGCAGAGGATACAACCCAGGACAGCAGGAAGGGGAGACCCCATATGAGAAGAGCTGAGGCCCAATCCAGTTTAGAGAGAAGACTAAAGGCTAAAGGAGGGAAGTTTCCCAGGATAAAAATTAGGATTTGAAATTTGATGCTATCTTTGGTAATTTGGAACAACCGTAAAGAAGTAGAAATGACAGGGAACAGTGGCTCATGCCTGTGACCACAGCACTTTGAGAGGCCAAGGCAGGATTTCCAGACCAGTCTGGGCAACATAGCAAGATCCTGTCTGTTTAAAAAATTTTTAAATTAGCCAAGTATGGGAAGTGCCCCTGTGGTCCCAGCTGCTCGGGAGACTGAGGTGAGAAGATCGCTTGAGCCCGCGGGGTCGAGTCTGCAGTGAGCTAGGATCGCACTACTTACTGCACTCCAGCCTGGGCCACAGAGCATGACCCTGTCTCAAAACAAAACAAAACAAAAAATCCATGTATGTTAATTTGGCAAAAATTACAATGTAGTTTAAAATTTCCCCATTCCGATTCCATCCTCACCAAGCACGTTCCTTCGCCTGCAGCTTCGGTCTAGAGCCTGAGCAAGCAGAGGTGCGGATGCCAGGGACCGGGTAGACTCAGTAGCTAAGCTCCTACTGCAAAACACGCACCTGCTTCTACCGCAAGTGTACACATGGTTTGCCAGGGTGTGCGCGTCTTCCCAAGAGGTCTGGGAACCAGATTCCAGATGCCGCCAACAGGAGGGACGGTAAGAGACCGTCGGGGACACGATCCCGAGCACCGTAGATGCCGAGGTCCCTGCTGTGCTCCAGTATGTCAATAGAGGCTTCAGGACCGCGGGGGTCCCTTCAAATGCCCCGCCAATCCCAGGCCAATCACCGCTCAGCTTCTTCCGGGGTCCCGGCCAATCATCGGCCGTTGCATATGGCGGGTAAAGAGGGATACGTGAAGGTTCCGGCCCATCCATCTTTCTTGAAGGCAATAAGCCTCTAGCTTCTACTTCCCCGTCACCCCGCCTCTCCCACCAGAAAAGCATCCGAAGCGGCTTTATTTAAGGGGAAGTGGGTCGTTGAGGCCGGAGAAGTCAGAAAGGCGCCATATTTGATACGGTCAAAGAATGGCGCCCTTAAGAGCAGCCCATGACAATTGAACCTAGGTGGTCGCCATATTTTCTGAAGGCACCTTCCGGGTCCCTTAACCCGGGTGTCTAGGTCCAAGCGGCCATCAAGTGAATAAACACTGAGGAGTTCTGTTTGTCCCTATCAGAATCCCGAATCCCTAGAAGCCAGTTTCTGATACTTCGGTTGCCTCGGCTGCGTTCGGACGCCACGGCTGGGCGGGGCAGCCCTTCCTGTGGACAACAACGGCTGAGGCCGGGAGCGGGGAGGCGGCGGCCCCAGCGAGCTGGCGGCGGCCGATCGGGGCTGCGAGGCCCCATGGCGCCGCCCCCAGCCCCGCTCCTGGCGCCGAGGCCCGGGGAGACCAGTCCTGGTTGCAGGAAGCCCGGAGCTGTAAGCTTCGCAGACGTGGCCGTGTACTTCTCCCCGGAGGAGTGGGGCTGTCTGCGGCCGGCGCAGAGGTCCCTGTACCGGGACGTGATGCGGGAGACCTACGGCCACCTGGGCGCGCTCGGTGAGAGCCCCGGGTCCGAGTCCCTCTCCTCCCTCACCGGGTTCACAGGGGAGATGATGTAGAAGGACCGAGAGGACTGTCAGCCCTAATCCCGCACTCTTGCACCAGCGCCAGCAGCCATCTCCCATTCCCAGGGCTTCAGGTACCCCCTCGGGAGTGTTTTCACCTGCATCCACTTCATTCAGGCAGCAGCACTGCATCCCCGTCCAGGTTGAGTATACGCTCCGAGGAGGTGCTCTCAGCCTGGAGGGGAATGCCATCTTCCCACGATGGCCTCTCAGGCCCGCGCTGTGATCCCTGTTCTCTCCCAGGATTCCCAGGCCCCAAACCAGCCCTCATCTCTTGGATGGAACAGGAGAGTGAGGCTTGGAGCTCCGCCGCCCAGGATCCTGAGAAGGGGGAAAGCCTGGGAGGAGCTCAGAGAGGTGAGGGATGGTCCCAGGTCCCCCACTCTCCAAACTTGGTTTTCCAGGGCTTCCTGTCTAGCAGTTTCCTTTCAGGGCCCCACTTCTAGCATCCCTAAAGAAATTCAACTGTTGAATACTAGAAGAGTAAAGAAGGCAGAACTGGTACAAAGTTTTCAGAACATAGGACAGCGGTCCTGTGGGGACAGGGAGCCCAGTCCAGCATGCTTGAGCTTCCAGGTTCCTCTCATTCTCCCTCTTTTTTTTTTTTTTTTTT
>NW_016107867.1:1052546-1072467 GCF_001604975.1 Cebus imitator
GACAGAGTTTTGCTCTTGTTGCCGAGGCTGGAGTGCAATGGTGCGATCTCGGCTCACTGCAGCCTTTGCCTTTCAGGTTCAAATGATTCTCCTGCCTAGCCTCCCAAGTGGCTGGGATTATAGGCATGCACTGCCACACTTGGCTAATTTTGTATTTTTAGTAGAGACAGGGTTTCTCCATGTTTGCCAGGCAAGTCTCAAACTCCTGACCTCAGGTGATCCACCCCCCTCGGCCTCCCAAAGTGCTGGGATTACAGGCATGAGCCACCTCGCCAGCCTTTTTTTTTTTCCCCAATACAGAGTCTCGCTCTGTTGCCCAGGCTGGAGCGCAGTACTTCGATCTCAGCTCACTGTAACCTCCACCTCCCAGGTTCAAACGATTCTCCCACCTCAGCCTCCCGAGTAGCTGGAATTACAGGCACACACCACCATGCTCCGCTAATTTTTGTATTATAGTAAAGACGGGGTTTCCCCATGTTGGCCAGCCTGGGATGAAAGGCGTGAGCCACTGTGCTTGGCTACCTCATTCTCTCTCTTTCAGGAATAACTAAAACTCCTTAAGAATGAAAATGCCTTCAGGTCTGCCTTTCACATTCCTCAAGTGAGGTAAAGTGGCACACGAAAAAAAGCCAGTCATTGACAAGTTAGCTTTTCTCCCTTCACCGTCCCCCAGTGGAGTGACCTTGAGCAAATATGTTTCCTCATCTGTAAAAGAGTCTTACCTTACAAAACATGGAGAAACCATGGACACTGCTTGGCCGGGCACGGTGGCTCATGCCTGTAATTCCAGCATTTTGGGAGGCTGAGGCTGGTGAATCATCTGAGGTCAGGAGTTTGAGACCAGCCTGGCCTATGTGGCGATACCCCATCTCTACTAAAAATACAAAATTTAGCCGGGCATGGTGGCAGGCGCCTGTAATCCCAGCTACCTTCGAGGCTGAGGCAGGAGAATCCCTTGAACCCTGGGAGGAGGAGGCTGCAGGGTCCAGATCCTGCCACTTCACTCCAGCCTGGGCGACAGAGTGAGACTCCGTCTCAAAAATAAAATAATAATTATAGCCCCTGCTTCCTGAGCACTTACTAAGTGCTTAACATACGTCTCTACTCAGCTAATCCAGCAAAGCTGTGAAGTCAAAAGCCATTATTATTCCCATTTGATGCATAAGGAACCAAGGCTCTGATAAGTCACTCTTAGGAGGTCAGAATCCTGTTTACCTTGTTCCAAAGCCTGTGTTAATCACCGGATGGAATTTTTCTGGCACTGCCTTAAGTGAAAAGCATTCTGTAACCTAGGACAGTCTGTTCGAAAGTGTTTGTAAATGTACCTTAATTCCGGTTTCCCAGGAGATGCCCCAAACATGAAGGAAGAGGAACCCAAGGAAGGTCCAAGATCCAAAGCGCCTAGAAAGGCTCCTATGGAGAGTCCTGAAGTGCTGGTGGGACGCAAGCCTGACCTGGCTATTAGCATGGCCTCGGCATGGTCACAGCCACCCACAAGTGCTGCCTGGGACCAGGCCACAGGAGCCCAGCCCCCGGCGCCCGTGCCCAGCGTGGATGCTCAGGCTGGCCAGCGGCGCCACGTGTGCACGGACTGTGGCCGCCGCTTCACCTACCCCTCGCTGCTGGTCAGCCACAGGCGCATGCACTCGGGGGAGCGGCCCTTCCCCTGCCCTGAATGTGGCATGCGCTTCAAGAGGAAATTCGCTGTGGAAGCGCATCAGTGGATCCACCGCTCCTGCTCCGGGGGGCGGCGGGGCCGGAGGCCTGGGATCCGGGCTGTGCCTCGGGCCCCTGTCCGAGGTGACCGGGACCCACCTGTGCTCTTCCGGCACTACCCAGACATTTTCGAGGAGTGCGGCTGAGCGGCACCGCAGACTGACCTTGGCACGAAGGACTGACTGAGCCCTGAGGTGGGCTCCTGAGCCCAGGACCCCGGAACTGAAATTCATGCCTCGAGGATCCCTCAAGTTTCCAACTTGTAAAAAGAAAAGTGCCTGTAAGATTGAAATAGATTAAACTTGACACCTCTTTCCCCAGTCTTTTGTTAAAAAAAAAAAAAAAAAAAAGGCAGAGTGAGATCCTGGACTCATTTCGAAGTGTTATCTGAAGATCAGGTGCAACAGAGACCTTTCCATTATCTAAGGAACTAGCCACTCCTTCAATCCTTCAGACGCAGATGCTGAGGCCTGGGGAGGAGAACTACATGGAGGGCGTTGTCAAACCCTGGGTAATTGTCACCAGCAGGGGGCTCAGACACTGGAGTGGATGGGAATAGAATAGATGCAGGCGGCACAAATCTAGCCTCTGTTGGGAGGCCAAGGCGGGAGGATTGCTTGAGGCCAGGAGTCCAGACCAGCCTGAGCAACATAGTGAAATCCTATCTCTAGAGGAAAAAAATTAACCGGGCATAGTGGCATGTCATGCCTGTGGTCCCAGCTACTTGGGAGGCTGAGGCGAGGAGGGCTTGAGCACAGGAGTTCCAGGCTACAGTGAGCTATGATTGTGCCACTGTACTACAGCCTGGGCAACAGACCAAGACTCCATTTCTTTTTTTTTTTTTTTTTTTTTTTTTTGAGACAGGGTCTCACACTGTCGCCCAGGGTGGAGTACAGTGGCACCGTCTTGGCTCACTGCAACCTCTGCCTTCCAGGTTCAAGCAATTCTCCTGCCTCAGCCCCCTGAGTAGTTGGGATTACAGGCATGAGCCACCATGCCTGGCTAATTTTTGTATTTTTAGTAGAGACAGGTTTTCACATGTTAACTAGGCTGGTCTCAAACTCCTGACCTCAGGTGAGCCATACGCCTTGGCATCCCAAGGTGCTGGGATTACAGGCATGAGTCATTGCACCTGGTCAAGACTCCATTTCTTAAAAAAAGAAAAGAAGGCCAGTTGCGGTGGCTCACACCTGTAATCCTAGGCAGGTGGATCACTTGAGGTCAGGAGTTCAAGACCAGCCTGGCCAACATAGTGAAACCCCCTCTCTACTAAAATACAAAAATTAGCTGGGCATGATGGCAGGTGCCTGTAATCCCAGCTATTTGGGAGGTTGAGATAGGAGAATCACTTGAACCCAGGAGACGGTGGTTGTAGTGAGCCAAGATCGTGCCACTGTACTCAAGCGTAGGCCATTGAGCACACCTCTGTCTCAAAAAAGAAAAAACACAACCTAGTCTCTGGAACTTCCCCAGGCACAGCTGGTAAGTCATGTGACCTCCCTGAGCCTCAGTGCCTTCCTCTGTAAAATGAGGATGAATAATATCTACCTCAAAAGGGTTACAGTGGAGACTGACATTTTTAACAAGATGTATGACACAGTAAATGTGCAACAATCATTTGTTGAATTACTGTGGACGGTCTACACTTTAGAAAGTGTAAAGAAGCCTACCAGGGAGGCAGGGCATGGATATTAATAACCATGTTTGGCCAGGCGCAGTGGCTCACGCCTGTAATCCTAGCACTTTGGGAGGCCGAGGTGGATGGATCACCTGAGGTCAGGAGTTCAAGACCAGCCTGGCCATCATGGTGAAACCCCATCTTTAAAAAAAAACAAAAAAAAACCCCGTGTTTGCAGATAAGTAAACTGAGGCTCAGAGAGATGATGTGATGCTTTCAAGATTTCACGGCCATAGAGCAGCATGATTGGAAATGAACACACACCCCAGATGTCTCTACCACCTCCTCTGAGAAGTCAGATCTGGACAGAAAACAGGCTGGGAACTCAGGATGTAGGGCCCAGCCCAGCCTGGTCTGGGGAGTGTGAGCAGAACATTGAGAGTCTAGGAAATGCCTCTTCTTTTTCCTTTCCTATTCTCTTTTATTTATTTATTTATTTATTTTTAGATAGAGTATCACTCTGGCACCTAGGGTGGAGTGCAGTGCTGTGAACATGGCGCTCTGTAGCGTCTACCTTCTGGGCTTAAGCGATCCTCTGACCTTGGCCTTCCAAAGTGCTGGGATTACAGGTGTAAGGCACCTTGCCTGGCTTGTTTTTACTTAGAAGGCATAGTCAGGCTGGACGTTGTGGCTCACACCTGTAATTACAACACTTTGGGAGGCTGAGATGGGAGGATCTCTTGAGCTCAGGTGTTTGAGACCAGCCTGGGCAACATAGTGAGGCCCCCATGTCTACAAAAACAAATATCAGCCAGGTGTGGTGACGTGTGCCTGTAGTCTCAGCTACTTGAGAGGCTACGGTGGGAGGATGACTTGAGCCAGGGAGACTGAGGCTGCAGTTACCTATGATTGCACCACTGCATTCCAGCCTGGGCGACAGAGTGCGACTCTGTCTCAAAACAAATGGAAAAACAAATGAGAAGGTACAATTAGCCTTTAGTGACTGTGTGATGACTGCCTTTTGTTGAAGGGACTGTGCTAGGTAACAAGGGAATTCCAAGTTGAGGAAACCTCATCTCATTCATTCATTCATTCAGCAAACACCCTGTTGAGGCCTCTGTGGGTTTCTGTGCTAGGCTCCAACGACACAGCTGATTCAGGACCCACATTTGATGTGGGGAGAGGGTAATTGATGCTGTGACAGAGGAAGCCCAGAGGCACCACCTCACCCAGGCTGGCTGGTGACATGCCAGGAAATGCTGCTGGGAGGAGGAGATGGCTGTGCTTCCCATAGTCTTCAGTACGAATTGGTGTTGGGAGAGATTTTTCAGGCAGAGGAGACAGCAAAGGAGTCTTGCTTCACAGAAAGAACAAAAGACACTTTGGGAGGCTGAGGCAGGTGGATCACTTGAGATCAGGAGTTCAAGACCAGCCCGGCCGACATGGTGAAACTCGTCTCTACTAAAAATACAAAAATTAGCTGGGTGTGGTGGTGGGCCCCTGTAATCCCAGCTACTCAGGAGGCTGAGGCAGAAGAATTGCTTGAACCCAGGAGGCAGAGATTGCAGTGAGCCAACATAGTGCCATTGTACTCTAGCCTGGGCAACAGAATGAAACTCTGTCTCAGAAACAGTAACAACAACAAAACTAGAGAAGGAAGAATGGGAGACAGATGCAGCTGAGAAGTGGCATCCAATCTGGGAGGGCCACAGGTCTCAGCAGAGGAGCCTTGAGAGCCATTCCATAGCACTGAGGAGCCACAGAAAGTTCTTGAGCAAGTGCAGTGCTGTTTGCTAGCTATTATCAGAAGATCTCTTCACAAATCAGTGTGGGTGTGACCTGGTTGGGGGACAGGGCTAGACACTAGAGATCTGTTGGACATCTTTTCCCAAGTGAGGGTCATCAGGAGCTGGGACCAAGGTAGTGACCTTGGAATTAGGAAGAAAGACACTCTGCTGATAAAGGCATATCCCCCCCCCCCCAAAAAAAGGAAGAAAGACACTCATGAGAGGCTTCTGTCATAGAATCTGCAGCTTGGTGACTGACAACATGAGCCAGTAAGACCCAGAGGATCCAGCATGGAAAGCCAGAGCCAGAGACCCAAGTGCCCGGCAAGGGGCGATCAGGAGTAGGAGGGTGTGAAAGCCAAGGGTGACCCATCCTGGGAAATGGTAAGGCCAAAGAGAAGGCACAGCTGGAGGAGTAGACCCTGCCAGGGAGGGAGGAGCAGAACCAGGTTAAGTGTGTCAAGCACACAGCTGCTCCAGGCAACCCCAGAGCTGGTGCTGGGCACAGGGCAAGTGCTTTCTGCTATTTCTCTTTCTCATTGGTGCATTTAACAAATAGCTGCTAAGCATTTACCATGCACTAGCTGTTATTCTCCATGCCAGAACATAGCAGGAGAAAGAGACACAGGAACCCTCTTGGAGCTTACTTTCTAGGAGGTAGAGACAAGCAATAAACCAGAACACGAAGGAAGCAAGGAACTGCAAATGCAAATAATAAGGCTTATGAAAGAGCTCCAACAGCGATGTGCAGAAAGAGCCTGCTGCAGCTGGAAGCTGAGGCTGTGCCATGGTGAGGTGGTGCCATAGGGAATAGGGTTAGAGGACAGGGAGTGGGGAAGGGCAGGGTTCCCTTGGGGCTGTGGTCAGGGAGAGTAGCGGGCAGAGATGTTTCCAAACAAAGGGAACAGCAAGTGAAATGCTCCAAGCTTAGGGATGAGTTCCCTCGAGATGCAGAAAGGACATCCAAGGCATCAAGTGGAGAAGATTGACAGATGGGCTGGGGAGGGGGAGGAGCTGCCACAAGGCTCTCTCATTCCCATGATGCTGTTTCTTTTCTTTCTTTTTTTTTTCTTCTCTTTATTGTGACAGTCTCACTCTGTCACCCAGGCTGAACTGCAGTGGCATGATACCGGCTCACTGCAATAAGCGGAATCATTTCTGTATTAAAGGCTGCCCTGAACCTTAAATTTGCCAAAGGGGACTCTCAAGGGAAATGGAGAAAGCTGTTTTTGTTTGTTTGTTTGTTTTACCCCATGGAGCGTCTCATGGGAATGCTGTTCTACAGAAGACACTCTGAGAATACTAAGGCCAGAGAGAGGAGGGGACATCATTAAAATCATGAAACTGAGTCAGTGGCAGAGGTAGG
Organism: Cebus imitator; assembly: GCF_001604975.1. Taxonomy (NCBI): domain Eukaryota; kingdom Metazoa; phylum Chordata; class Mammalia; order Primates; family Cebidae; genus Cebus; species Cebus imitator. The sequence continues at coordinate 1,059,034 of NW_016107867.1, forward strand.
CCTGGATCCCATATCTCTATTTCCCAGACCCTTCCTGTCTTCAGTACACCACGCTGCAGTGCCAGATGGATGGCAAAGGCAAAAGGCTGGAGGCCCAGAGGCCAGCTAGGAGGACGCACGCCTAATTCAGCAAGGGCCTGAGCAAGAGGGGACAGTGGTGACAGTTGCTACAGGGGACCCTTTGTGAAGCATCTGTCACCCATCCTGGGCAATTTTACATACTTCCTGGATGCCTGAATGATCCCCCATTACATGGCCTCTAAACAATCGTCTTACTTTAGTACTTATCAGTTTGTCATTTATATTTTTCATCTTTAAACGTATTTATTATTATTATTATTTGAGATGGAGTCTCACTCTGTCACCCAGGCTGGAGTGCAGTGGCGCAATCTCAGCTCACCACAACCTCCACCTCCCTGGTTCAAGATTCTCCTGCCTCAGCCTCCTGAGTATTTGGGACTACACGCGCACACCACCATGCCCAGCTTATTTTTGTATTTTTATTTTGTAATTTCATTTATTTATTTATTTTTGAGACAGAGTGCAATGGCATGATCTCAGCTCACCGCAACCTCCGCATCCCGGATTCAAGCAATTCTCCTGCCTCTCAGCCTCTGGAGCAGCTGGGACTACAGGCAAGCACCACTACGCCAGCTTTTATATTTTTAGTAGAGATGGGGTTTCTCCATGTTGGTCAGGCTGGTCTCAAACTCCAGACCTCGGGTGAGCCGCCCGTCTCGGCCTCCCAAAGTGCTGGGATTACAGGTATGACTCATCTGACGCGGCTAATTTTTGTATTTTTAGTAGAGACAGGGTTTTACCATGTTGGCCAGGCAGGTCTCAAACTTCTGACCTCAAGTGATCTGCCCGCGTCGGCCTCCCAAACTGTGTATTTTTCCTCTTTACATTTATATGGCAGTGTGGTAACCTAACCTAAAATCCCACCTCTCTCTGGTTGCTGAAGTTTTGCCTTCAATAATTTGAGGGATTCCAGTCTGGGTTCTGGAGTCAATGAGCCGAGATTGCGCCATTGCACTCCAGACTGGGGGACAAGAGCGAAACTCCCTCTCAAGAGTAGCGAGTAGAGGCTGAGCACGGTGGCTCATGCCTGTTATCCTAGCACTTTGGGAGGCCAAGGCGGGCAGATCACCTGAGGTCAGAAGTTCGAGACCAGCCTGGCTAACATGGTGAAACCCCATCTCTACTAAAGATACAAAAAATTAGCCGGGTGGTGGCAGGCGCCTGTAATCCCAGCTACTAGGGAGGCTAAGCCAGGATTATCGCTTGAACCCGGGAAGCGGAGGTTGCAGTGAGACAAGATCTCGCCATTGTATTCCAAGAGCGAAACTGTCTTAAAAAAACAAAACAAAACAAAAATAATAGCCTTGGTCACTAAGTAGTCCTCGAAGGGATGGGAAGGGGACGTCAGGCCCTCGGTCGAGAATCCTGGACTGGTTTCCCATCCCCTGCGGCCTTTGCTTCCACCTGCTGGAGCCCAGGTCGAAGCGGCCGCAGCCATCTTAACTACGGGAAAGAGACGCTGCCGAGGCTGCCTGGGAGGAACAGCAAGATAAGACGTTTCCAGGAGGAACAAACCAGGTCACCAACATCGATCGATATTCAAGCTGTTCAGTGCCTTTCTCTAAAATGAAGAGAAACTGGACTGTCGCCAACTTTTCTGAGGGCGCCTCCATTTTTTTGGACTCCGGCACCACAGAGTTGCTCGCCGCCCTAGAGCGGCCCCACCCAAAGCTACTTCCGGTCGCAAATGTGTCGGTGGAAACGCCTGCACTCCACTCCCGGGGCGAATCCCCAGCGTCCCTCCAGGAGCCGCAGAGCCAGTTCCAGTCCAAAGAACTTGGGAAGGCGAGAGGGACTGAGGCAGGTAAAGAGCCTGTGGGCCGAGAGCTCCGCGGACATGGCCGACTGCCGTTTTCTGGCGCAGAGAGGGTGTCTGCGGTATACGGGTGTTCACGTCTTGATCCGGGCGCGATGCCGCGACATGCGGCCACCTAGACACGCTCAGCTGCGCCCGCCCCACCCGGATCCCTGAAAAGGGAAAGAAGTGGCTCTCTTCACTTATGCGGCAGGTTGTCCCGCTTCCTGAGAACCCCGCCAGATCAGCCTCCCTGAAGTTCCCAACAGGATCCTCCAAAGAGCTCCCAGGACCTCCTGCAAAACGTTCACAGCCTGGTATACTGATTATTCCGAGTTAAAAAAAATTAGAGAAATTGTAGTTTCAGAAGGAGCAAGCCGACCTGTTTCTTCTGCATGCAGCATGCCAAAAACATTACTCTGGGGAAGTATCCTTCCGTACCAGGGCGAGAAAATAGCCCAGAGAGGCCACAGGGACCAGAATAAACAAACGTAACAAAGTAATGCCTATCTACCATCTGTTTGACCTCCCCCATATGTAGCCTAGTGACTTCCCTCGAAAATTTTACTGCCTTAGCCAGATTTTCTTTGTCCTGCCATTTCTTTCTTTTCTTTTCTTTTCTTTTTTTTTTGAGACGGAGTTTCGCTCTGTCACCCAGGCTGGAGTGCAGTGGCACAATCTCTGTTCACAGCAACCTCTGCCTTCTGCTTTCAAGCGATTCTCTTGCCTCAGCCTCCTCAGTAGCTGGGATACATGCACGCGCCACCACTCCTGGCTAATTTCTTGTACTTTAAGTGGAGACGGGGTTTCGCTGTGTTGGTGAGGCTGGTCTCGAACTCCTGACCTCAGGTGATCTGCCGGCCTCAGCCTCAGCCTGCCAAACTGCTGGGATTACAGGCGCGAGCCACCGCGCCCGGCCCACTTCACTGGTTTTTACACTCAACATTCGGAAGAGACTGCTATCGCCCTTTTTCTGAAATAACAAGGACAAAACGAGAAAGTGACGGGCTGGAGCCCGATTATAAAACAGTGCAAAGACGAAAACTGATGCCTGAGTTCACTAAGGCCAAGAGGCCAGCTGCCTCCTGCGGGGCGCTAGTGCAAACCGGGCCGGAGCTCTCAGGTGCACCGCCTCGCTGGCCAAGCATGCGCGGCTGGTTTTCAAGGCCAGCGCCTGTAGCCACTGCGGCCATTTTGGATGAGGGTACGGAGAGACCGCGGCCGGGAGATACTGGGGGCGTTGTCATGGGCACGGTTGCGTAGGGGCAAAGGTCGAGTGGCTGCACTGCCGCCATTTTTTATAAGGGTATCTTCCATTTCTGATTGTGCAGCAGCTGCCATCGCGACCACTAGTTTCCATCCCCTCTAGTGCGCCCTCGGGGGCTCTAGTGACCTCCCTCCTTCCCTTGGACCCAGGCTGGGGAGGCATTCTCGGGCGCGGGAGGTTCCACAGGCCCAGCCGGGGCTAGGGGAGGCAGCCGACTTGTCGTCGGGACTGACAGTCCCCATGGCGCCGCCTCTGGCCACGCTCTACTCCCGGGACCCAAACTGGGCCGGGCCCGAGTTGAGGGAGCCTGGGGCCGTGAGCTTCGGGGACGTGGCCGTGTACTTCTCCCGGGAGGAGTGGGGCTGTCTGCGGCCCGCGCAGAGGGCCCTGTACCGGGACGTGATGCGGGAGACCTACAGCCACCTGGGCGCGCTCGGTGAGAGTCCCACCTGCTCGCCTGGGCCCTGCGCCCCCACAAGACCTGCCGCACCTCAGGGAGCTGCGCGTGGAGTGGGGGGCCCCGCGGCCGGGCAGGCGGCTTCCCCGCAGCGTGGGATTTGCGTTCTTCTCCCCCAGGAGTCGGAGGCAGCAAGCCGGCGCTCATCTCCTGGATGGAGGAGGAGGCTGAATTGTGGGTTCCGGCTGCCCAGGATCCGGAGGTGGCGAAGTGTCCGACAGAAGCGGACCCAGGTGGAGTATCGGGTGCTCAGTCCCGTGGGGACTTCTCTGTTCCTGACCTATCCTGGTGTCCCCTGCCACCTCCAGCTACCTGCTTAGCAGTTTGATCTCTGAACTTTCTCCTTTTTTTTTTCTCATGCCTTGGGAGCAGGAATTGAACTGCTTTCTCAACTTCGACCACGAGGCTGAGCCCTGCCTGGCTCCCGGATGCAACGTAGAAAGGGGCTGTGATGGGGGCTTGGCCCTGCCTTACTCGCCTCTGAGTCCTCACCTCTTCGTGGTCACTACACTCTGGGGGCTTTTTTTGGTGTTTTTGTTTTAGAGATGGTCTCGCTCTTGCCCAGGCTGAGTGAAATGGCACTATCATAGCTCACTGCAGCCTCGAACTCCGGGGCTCAAGCAGTCCTCCTGCGTGGGCCTCCAGAGTAGCTAAGACTGTACAGGCGCTCGCCACAAAGCCTGGGTAATTGTTGTTGTTGTTTTAACAGAGTTTTTCTCTGTTACTCAGGCTGGAGTGAAATGACGCGATCTCAGCCCACTACAACCTCTTCCTCCCAGGTTCAAGCAATTCTCCTGCCTTAGCTTCCCGAGTAGCTGGGATTACAGGTGCCCACCACCATGTCTGGCTAATTTTTTGTATTTTTAGTAGAGATGGGGTTTCACTGTGTTGCTTAGGCTGGTCTTGAACTCCTGGGCTTAAGCTATCCAACCCCCTCGACCTCCCATAGTGATAGAATTACAGGCGTGACCCACTGCACCCGGCCAATTTTTTTTTTTAATTCTTAAAATTGTTTTATATATAAATATATAAATATATATATGTTTTAGAGAGGGGGATCTTGGGTCTTGGTATGTTGCCCAGGCTAGTCTCGAACTCCTAGGGTCAAGCGATCCACCTTCTCTACCACAGTGAGCCCCCATGCCCAGCCTCTAAGCTCTACCTCCACATCAGGACCCACCAGTCCGGTCCTCCTGCAAACTGCTTCCTCTCCTCCCCCACACCACCACCTGTCTGCCCCAATTTTTTTCCTTCATTTCTTGCCCTCAGCCTTTGCAGAGTGTCCAGCCCCACTAAACTTGGCCGTGCCCGCCTGGTTCCGCCTTTCTTGGTGCTGTTCCTGTTGCCTGGAACATTCTCAGGTGTCTGCTTCTCCTTCGGGATCAGACCCGGATGTTCATGTCCTCTCTGCCCTTCTCCCTCGGTGACATTTCCCCAGCCCCAAGGCGGAATGGACTGTTCCCTCCCTCCCGGCTCTGTCTGGCTCTGCAGCCGAGGAACACGTGTCACTCCTTCATCTCCCGGGGCAACTGTGGGTCCAGCAGGCCTGTCCCTGCCCACTCATAGTGTGGGATTCAAGGATCAGCATGAGCCATGGCTGAACTCTCCCCTCTTTATCTCCCAGCAGATTCCAGAAACAAGGAAGAGAAAAGACCAAGGGAAGGGATGGGAGCCCTGGAGAAGCCCCTCCCTGTGGCCACAGGGCCTGTTGGGCTGAAGGCTCCCCAAGCCTCCTCAGCCGGGCCCCCTTATGGTTGGGAGCTGAGGTCCAAGGCACCGTGCCGGGGACGTCCCTCGCTCTGTGCCCACCCCCCTGTTCCCCGAGCGGACCAGCGTCATGGCTGCTATGTGTGCGGGAAGAGCTTCGCCTGGCGCTCCACGCTGGTGGAGCACGTCTACAGCCACACGGGCGAGAAGCCCTTCCACTGCGCAGACTGCGGCAAGGGCTTCGGCCACGCTTCCTCCCTGAGCAAACACCGGGCCATCCATCGCGGGGAGCGGCCCCACCGCTGTCCCGAGTGTGGCCGGGCCTTCACACAGCGCTCTGCGCTGACTTCGCATCTGCGTGTCCACACTGGCGAGAAGCCCTATGGCTGCGCTGACTGCGGCCGCCGCTTCAGCCAGAGCTCTGCCTTGTACCAGCACCGGCGCGTGCACAGCGGCGAGACCCCCTTTCCCTGCCTGGACTGCGGCCGTGCCTTTGCCTACCCCTCGGACCTGCGGCGCCACGTGCGCACCCATACCGGCGAGAAGCCCTACCCATGCCCGGACTGCGGACGCTGCTTTCGCCAGAGCTCGGAGATGGCAGCTCACAGGCGCACCCACAGCGGCGAGAAGCCCTACCCCTGCCCGCAGTGCGGCCGCCGCTTTGGCCAGAAGTCAGCTGTGGCCAAGCACCAGTGGGTCCATCGGCCTGGGGCGGGGGGTCACAGGGGCCGGGGCGCAGGGGGGCTGTCTCTGACCCTGAACCCTGGCAGCGGGGACTTGGACCCGCCCGTGGGCTTCCAGCTGTACCCAGAGATATTCCAGGAGTGTGGGTGACGGCCTCAAAAGTGACTATCTAGACACTGTGGGAGGCCTGAGATGGGCTCAGGGGCCCGAATCTCTGCAGCAGCCTGCAGGGAGGTCCTAGAGTCCCCGTCAAGAGCTGGCTCTGGGGTTCGGACAGTCGCATCTTGGGCTCTCAGCAGACTCCTCTGCCAGCGGCTTGCTCCCAGCTGCCCCGGGCTCTCGAAGGCCCCCTTTGCTGAGGCAGGGCTGAGGTGAGAACCCCGAGACCTCTATAAAGGGAAGCAAAAGCTGTTTCTCAGCCCAGAGATGCTAACAGGATTGAGGTAGAGAAGAACCTTGTTTTACCTATTGTCTTTTTTTTTCTTTTTTAATTTTTTGAGATGGAGTTTCCCTCTTGTTGCCCAGGCTGAAGTGCAATGGTGTGATCTCACTGCAACCTCCTCCTGGGTTCAAGCGATTCTCCCTGCCTCAGCCTCCCGAGTAGCTGGGATTATAGGCGCCTGCCACTATGCCCAGGTAATTTTTTTGTATTTTTAGCAGAGACAGGGTTTTACCATGTTGGTCAGGCTGGTCTCAAACTCCTGACCTCAAGTGATCCACCTGCCTCGGCCTCCCAAAGTGTTGTGAATACAGGAGTGAGCCAACTCGCCTGGACTTTTCTTATTCTTTGACCTTCCTAGAACAGAATACCCATAGTTTATTTTATTTATTTATTTTTTTGAGACAGAGTCTCGCTCTGTTACCAGGTGCCAGGCTGGAGTGCAGTGGCTCGAGCTCGGCTCATTGCAACCTCCACCTCACCGGTTTAAGCAATGCTTCTGCCTCAGCCTCCCAAGTAGCTGGGACTACAGGCACGCACCACGACGCCCAGCTATTTTTTTTTTTTTTTTAGTAGAGACGGGGTTTCACCATGTTGGCCAGGATGGTCTCGATCTCTTGACCTCGTCATCCACATGCCTCGGCCTCCCAAAGTGCTGGGATTACAGGCGTGAGCCACTGTGCCTGGCTATATATTTTTAAGACAGCATCTTGCTCCGTCACCCAGGCTGGAATGCAGTGGCGTGAACTGGGCTCACTGCAGCCTAGACATGCCGGGCTCAAGGAATCCTCCTGCCCCAGTCTCCCAGATGGCTGGGACTACAGGTGAGCAATACTACGCACAGCTAATTTTTAAATTTTTTGCAGAGATGGGGTTCCCCCTGTGTTGCTCAGGCTGGTCTCAAACCCCTGGGTTCAAGCAATTTGCCCACTTTGGCCTCCCAAAGTGCTGGAATCACAGGCGTGAGCTATCACACTGGCCTCCATTGTCTTTTTACTGCACAAGTCAAAAAAAACCAATGGCCCCATACTGGATCTGGCCTGCAGTTGCTGTATTGATTTGGGCCCAGGCAGTGTTTTTAAGTGATATAAATTAATGGTGAAGATTTAAAAGAATATTTTGCACCAAAATCCAGGTTTCTGGCATCTATTGAAAAATCCAAAGACTTAGCAACTCCACCGAGGCTCCCATAAAATCGCAGTTGTTGGGAGTTGGGCCGGAGCCAGAACTCCCAACTTCCTGTGGCCCAGCCACTCATCCCATCAGCTCCTGACCAAGCAACACTTGCCATTCATCATGGCTTGCTTTTAGTGTTTTTGACGTTTATCTTGAAGTACAGCAAAGAAGACAGGGAGCTTTTTCTTGAACCCATGTCTCTGTCAAAACAGGCCTTGCATCTTTCCTGTCTTTAGGTATTAGCCATCTTTACTGTCTTTTAAGTATGTGCCATCATGGGTAGAAGGAGCTAGGCCAGGAACATCTGGCGTTAATTTGTAGCCAGCAGCAACCATACCCACCTGTATTGCCAAGCTCTGCATGGAATCCCCCCCATCACCTCACTACTCCATTATTCATCTACCACTAATTCCTCTGTGGGCAGAGTCCAGTCATGGGCAGCTCCTGCCCTGCTTCTGGTCAGGACAACACCTGCCCGAGGGGAGCAAGGGCCTGTGACCTCTTTGGCCTGTGCGCCCTGGCCTGTCACCCAGCTCAGCCCTCTCTGGCCTACCCAGGGAGGAAGAAACCCGATTTACCACTTGAAAGGAGGTAGAAGTTTTGGCGAAAAGATGCTGTTCAGGTGCCAAGTGAAGTAATGAACTGATTCATTCCAACCTCTTCTCTAATCCGACCCCACCAAGGTCTGCCCTCTCTGAGCTTTTCTGGGGTGGGTTGACTTGTGTGCCACCTTATCACAGGGGCACATGGGTTTGGAAGAGACACCTTGGCAGTAGGAGCTACCTTTGTACCAGGTTTTAATTCCCAGTGTACATCCCAGTCCCCTCCCCTAACCCTCAGCACAGCCCAGGGAAAGCCCAGCTTGCAACACCTGTTCTCAGCCCAGACTGACAGCCAGATCTTGGCCCTGAGTTTGCCAATTAAAGGTGCCATGATTACTACCTCGAGGTCTCTGAGTGCTTTGAAGGTTGCAAAGCTTTTTTAGAGCCCAGAAGCCAGATCTGACCCCTCTGTTCCCTACTCTCATGACCCAACTTTCCACCATTTCGTCAATTTTTTTAGTGTCGTGAAAGCTTTAAGCCTCAGCCCACTCCATTCTCATCTCCTCAGTTCGTAGCATAGATATTTCCACCTAGAGGTAGGGCCTGGCTGAGTATCTTTTAAAAATGTAGCTACTCCCACCAGGAATGGTGGCTCACGCCTGCAGTCCCAGCACTTCAGGAGGCCAAGGCAAGTCAATCACCTGAGGTCAAGAGTTCAAGACCAGCCTGACCAATGTGGTGAAACTCCGTCTCTACTAAAATTACAAAAATTAGCCGGGTGTGGTGGCATGTGCTTGTAGTCCCAGCTACTTGGGAGGCTGAGGCAGGAGAATCACTTGGACTTGAGAGGGGGAGGTTGCAATGAGCCGAGATTGCACCACTGCACTGCAGCCCGGGTGACAGAGAAAGACTCCACCAAAAAAAAAAAAAAAAAAAAAAAAAAAAAAGCTGCTCCCTNCAATTCTCCTGCCTCAGCCTCCTGAGTAGCTGGGATTACAGGCATGCACCACCATGCCCAGCTAATTTTTTGTATTTTTAGTAGAGACGGGGTTTCACCATGTTGACCAGGATAGTCTTGATCTCTTGACCTCGTGATCCACCCGCCTCGGCCTCCCAAAGTGCTGGGATTACAGGCTTGAGCCACCGCGCCCAGCCTATTTATTTATTCATTTTTGAGACAGCTTCCTGCTCTGTTGCCCAGGTTGGAATGCAGTGGTGTGAATAGGGCTCACTGCAGCCTCGACCTGCTGTGTTTAAGGAATCCTTTCCTGTCAGCCTTCCAAATATCTGAGACTACAGGTGGGCAACACTACGCCCAGCTAATTTTTAAATTTTATGTAGAGATAAGGTTCTCGCTGTTGCCTAGGATGGTCTCCTAGGCTGAAGCAAAGCCTCCCAAAGTGCTGGGATTGCAGGCCTGAACCACCATGCCTGGCTTCCGTTGTCTTTTTTTTTTTTTTTTTCTGAGACGGGGATTTTGCTCTTGTTGCCCAGGGTGTGCAATGGCCTGATTGCAGCTCACTGCAACCGCCATCTCCTCAGTTCAAGCGGTTTTTCTGCCTCAGCCTTCCAAGTACTGGGATTACAGGTGCCTGCCACCTCCATTATCTTTTTACTGCACAAATTAAAATCTCCTTGCCCTCTACTGGACCTGGCCGGCAATTGCCATATTTACTGATTTGAGCCCAGGTAGTGTTTTTAAGTGATATGAATTAGTGATGAAGATTGAAAAGAATATGTCGCACCCAAATACAGGTTTTCTGGCATCTTCTGAAAAATCTCAAGATTTGGCAGTACCACCTAGGCTCCCACAAAACCACAGCTGTTGGGAGCTGAGCTGGAGCCAGAACTCACAATTCACCGTGGCCTGGCCACTCATCCCTGCCACTCCCATGGGCTCTTGACCCAGCATCCCTTGCTATTCATCATGGCTTGGTTTTAGTGTTTTTGGTGTTTATCTTAAAGTACACAGCAAAGAAGAAAGGGAAGTATTTTTTGAACCCATGTCTCTATCAAAACAGACCTTTCCATCTGTCATTTCCCACTCATTTATATGACTTGCTGAGCTCCTGTGGTCATTTGACTTTAGCATTCAGGTTTTCTGGAGTTGGAGAGAAAGGATGATTGGAAGGAGAGAAGTAAAAGTAGGCTTTATTTTAGATCTTTGCTTCCATTGCATTTTATGGTTTACCAAGTACTGTCTCCTCCATTGACTCATTTCACCTTCAAAAGTGCTGGGAGAAGCCCCTTGCTTGAAGAGGACAGGCTGGTCAGAAAGAGGCAGGACTGCCTTTCATTCCAAACCAAGGAGTGTGTCCACCATCAGCCAACAGGCAGTTCCTGAATTTTGAATAGGAAGATTCTGAGAGCTCCCTCCAGTCTTTCTTGGACCCCCTGAGACAGCCCCATGGCTCAGGCCTTTTTAGCCCCCCTAGACCCTGTCAGGAGGGCTGCATCACAGTTTTGAACTGGAAGAAGAATTTTTTTTTTTTTGAGACAGAGTGTTGCTTCATCACCCAGGCTGGAGTGCAATGGTGCGATCAGGGCTCAATGCAACCCCTACCTCCTGGATTCAAGCAATTCTTCTGCCTCAGCTACCCGAGTAACTTGAACTACAGGTGCACACCACCATGCCTGGCTAATTTTTGTATTTTTAGTAGAGACTGGTTTTTACCATATGGGCCAGGCTGGTTTCAACCTCCTGACCTTGTGATCCACCCGCCTTGGCCTCCCAAAGTGCTGGGGTTACAGGTGTGAGCCACCACGCCCAGCCTTGAACTGGAAGAATTCTTTACTTTCCCAGGCTTTTGTAGTTGGGGACACTGAGGCCAGAGAAGTGCTAAGCAGCCTGTCCAGGGTCACACAGAGACCCCAGGGTTCAGCTGACTGCTGACTTTCCCTGTCACTCCTGAGGCCTTTGCTGGTGTCTCAGCCAGGTTCTGCAGAAATCTGCCCCTTCCGCTGATAACACCCTGCCCTGACCTGGATGGGGTTAGACTAGCCCAGGATCAGCAAAACCCACATACCACATGAGTCTGACAAAGCGGCCATGTAAGAGACTAGGTCAGCTCAGAATCCAATGAGGAGAGTCCCAAGACATAAAGACCTTGCATCTGCACCATCATGGGCAGAATGGACTAGGCCAGGAACACCTGGTGTTAGATTTGTAGCCGGGGTGACTGTACCCATCTGTATCCCCAAGCTCTGCACAGAATCCTGCCCCATTATCCATCTACCACTAATTCCTTTGTGGGCAGAGTCCAGCCATGGGCAGCCCCTGCCAGAGGAGAGCAAGGGCCTCTGACCTCTGCTGGCCTGTGTGCCCTGGCCTGTCACCCAGCTCAGCGCTCTCTGGCCTACCCAGGAAGGAAGAAACCCGATTTACCAACCTGAAAGGAGGTAGAAGTTTTGGAGAAAAGACACTGTTCAGGTGCCAAGTGAAGTAATGAACTGATTCATTCCAACCTCATCTCCAATCCGACCCCACCAAGGTCTGCCCTCCCTGAGCTTTTCTGGGGCGGGTTGACTTGTGTGCCACCTTATCACAGGGACACATGGGGTTGGAAAAGGCACCTTGGCAGCAGGAGCTACCTCTGTACCAGGTTTTTTTTTTTTTTTTTTTTTTTGAGATGGAGTTTCTCTCTCTTGCCCAGGCTGGAGTGCAGTGGCACCATCTCAGCTCACTGCAAACTCCACCTCTTGGGTTCAAGTGATGCTACTGTCTCAGCCTCCTGAGTAGCTAGGAGTACAGGTGTGCACTACTATGCCTGGCTAATTTTTGTATTTTTAGTAAAGCCCAGGTTTCATCAAGTTGGCCAGGATGGTCTTAAACTCCTGACCTCATGATCCACCTGCCTCAGTCTCCCAAAATGCTGAAATTCCAGGTGTGAGCCACCATGCCTGGCAAAAAACCTTTAAAAAATCATCCAGGTGTAGTAGTGCACACCTGTAGTCCCAACTATGAAGGACTGAGGTGGGAGGATGGCTTGAGCCCAGGAATTCAAGGCTGCAGTGAGCTAGGATCATACCATTGCATTCTAGCCTGGGTGACAGAAAGACCCTGTCTCCAAATAAAATAGTAATAATAAAAGATAACCTAGTGATTCTGCATCAGGGAGGACTTTTTTGAAAATACTATCCTAGTATTAGCTTCTTTGGATCATAATTATCTTTGCGTGTCCTATTTCTAGAATGACAAACACACACAAACATTCCCAGGAATTTTAAGGGTCTTGGAGCTGAGATAATTACCTACCCTTATTATTATTATTTTTTTTTTATTATTTTTTGAGACAGAGTTTCACTCTTGTCACCTAGGCTGGAGTGCAATGGCACAGTCTTGGCTCACTACAACATCTACATCCCTGGTTTAAGCGATTCTCAGGCCTCAGCCTCCCAAGTAGCTGGGATTACAGGTGCCTGCCACCACACCTGGCTAACTTTTGTATTTTTAGTAGAGACGGTTTCCGCATGTTGGCCAGGCTGGTCTTGAACTCCTGGCCTCAAGCAATCTGCCTGCCTCGGTCACCCAAAGTGCTGGGATTATAGGCATGAGCCACCGTGCCTGGCCTCCTACCCTTAAACTATCTGGACAGATAAGGGATAGACATGTGGCCTTGGCCTTTACTTCTCACTCTGGCCACTCAGATGTGGCTTATTCTGTCAATACAGATAAGCATTTCCCCGACACACAGTGAAACCTGGGAAAGCCCCTTCCTGCCTTCAGTTGCTTCTGGGGCTGACCCTCAAAGACCTGTGGTAGCAGACAGAAAAGGAGGCCCTACCTCTGGTGGAAATATCTGTGCCACAAAAAGAGCAGCTGAGAATGGGGTGGGGCTGAGGCAGAAGGGTTTCATGACACTAAAAAAATTGATGAAATGGGCCAGGCGCAGTGGCTGACGCCTGTAATCCCAGCACTTTGGGAGGCCGAGGTGGGTGGATCAAGGCCAAGAGATCGAGACCATCCTGGCCAATATGCTGAAACCCCGTCTCTACTAAAAAATACAAAAATTAGCTGGGTGTGGTGGTACGCGCCTGTAGTCCCAGCTACTTGGGAGGCTGAGGCAGGAGCATTGCTTGAACCTGGGAGGCGGAGGTTGCAGTGAGCCGAGCTTGAGCCACTGCAACCCAGCCTGGCGCCTGGCAGCACAGCGAGACTCTCACCTATTAAAAAAAAAAAAATTGGGCCGGGCGCGGTGGCTCAAGCCTGTAATCCCAGCACTTTGGGAGGCCGAGGCGGGTGGATCACAAGGTCAAGAGATCGAGACCATCCTGGTCAACATGGTG
>NW_016107867.1:1072675-1079264 GCF_001604975.1 Cebus imitator
AAAAAAAAAAAAAAAAAAAAAAAAAAAAAATTTGATGAAATGCTGGAAAGTTGGATCATGAGGGCAGGAAGCAGAGGAGTCAGGTCTGGTTTCTAGGCCGTAAATAAGCTTTACAAACTTCAACGCACTCAGAGACCTCTAGGTAATAATCATGGCACCTTTAATTGGCAAACTCAGGGCCAAGATCTGGCTGTCAGTCTGGGCTGAACTGGTGTTGCAAACAGGGCCTCCCCCAGGCTGTGCTGAGGGTTAGGGGAGGGGACTGGGATGTACACTGGGAATTAAAACCTGGTACAAAAGCTGGATGAGATTTTGTACCACGTTTTAATTAACAAATTTTTTTTTTAGAAAAATGGTCTCAGTAAGTCACCCAGCGTGGTTTTTCTTTTGTTGTTGTGGATTTTTATTTTTTATTTTTTGAACCTGTCTCAGGATCCCAGCCTGGTCTCAAACTCCTGGTCTTGAGTGATCCTCCTATCTCAGCTTCCCAAATTGCTGAGATTATAGGTGTGAAGCACTGTGCCTGGCTCAGTATCTTTTTAAAATGTAGGTTGCTGGGCTCGGTGGCTCATGCCTGTAATCCCAGCACTTTGGGAGCCCAACGGGGACAGATCGCTTGAGCCCCAGAAGTTTGAGACCAGTCTGGGCAACATGGCGAAACCCCATCTCTACAACAATTAGCTGGACATGGTAGCAAGTGCCTGTGGTCCCAGCTACTTGGGAGGCTGAGGTGGGAGGATCCCTTGAGTCCAGGAGGTTGAGTGAGGCTGCAGTGAGCCCAGATCACACAACTACTCTCCAGCCTGGGCGACAGAGTAAGACCCTGTCTCAAAAAAGTGTTCATAGCCTGTACCCCTATGGCCTTCCAGGCTCATGGCACACCAACCTTCTCAAAGTCAAACCCCATCTTTCCCTACAGGCAAGTGATCCCACTTAGCTTCAGCTAAACGGATGGAATCTTTGTTCTCTGTACATGCCTGTTTCTTTCTGGAGGCAGGGTTGGTCTTCCTCTGACACTCAGCAAAGTGCTGAGATTACAGGCATGAGCCACTGCCTGGCCTGACATGCCTCTATCGTTTTGTTTTGTTTTTGAGACAGAGTCTCACTCTGTCGCCAGGCTGGAGTGCAATGGCACAATCTCGGCTCGCTGCAACCTTTGCCTCCTGGGTTCAAGCTATTCTCCCACCTCAGCCTCCCGAGTAGCTGGGACTACAGACGTGCACCACCACACCTAGATAATTTTTGTATTTTTAGTAGAGATTGGGTTTCACCATGTTGGCCAGGATGGTTTTGTTCTCTTGACCTCATGGTCCGCCTGCCTTAGCCTCCCAAAGTGCTGGGATTACAGGTGTGAGCCACCGTACCCGGCCCATGGCTCTATCTTAATGAGCCTTTGCTCTAGCGATTCTGTCCTAGGTAGGCTACACTTGCACATCTAATTCATCTGTCAATGCCCTTCAATGCTATGTCCACGAAATTCCACCAGAAGCCCCTCTATCCCATGCTGGAAGCCTCAGAACTGCGCCTCTATGTTTTTGTCCTGGACACAATCGGCCCAGAAGGTCTTCCCCAAACTTTTGTCAGCTGAATTCATACCTGGTATCCTTCTCCCCCAGTTTATGTAAACTTACTGCAAGGACTTTAACTTGGCTCACCAATGTCTTCGCCACCCAGAACATTTAGAATGATGCGTGGCACACAAGAGGGGGCCAATACATTTTCACGAAATGAATGTAGTCCTAGGATATGTATCTGTCTTTTGATATGTTTTCTGAGTGATCAGTGTTCTTCCCCAGGGTTCCATGACTCCAAACCAGCCTCCATCTCCTGGGAGTAGGAGGAGGCCCAGCTGTGAAGTCCAAACTGCTTAGAATTCCCAGGAAGGAGGAGCCTGAGAGAAAAGCAGAAAGGGGAGAAGAGGAGATGACTCCTGAGTCCCAGCTGGAAGAGGAATGTTTTGTTGAGGAACAAACGCTCTTTATATTTCCTTGCTCCTAGTGTGACTCATTTTTGCTGACCTGAATTTATTATACCCCCTGGAGCCTTGGATCTTGACCTTCTCTTTCTCACTTAATTCAATTTTGTTTTTTTTGAGACGGAGTCTCGCTCTGTTGCCCAGGCTGGAGAGCACTGGCATGATCTTGGCTCACTGCAGCCTCCACCTCCCAGGTTCAAGTGATTCTCCTGCCTCAGCCTCCTGCATAGCTGGGATTACAGGCACCCACCACCATGCCCAGCTAATTTTTTGTATTTTTTTTTTTTTTTTTAGTAGAGACGGGGTTTCACCATGTTGGCCAGGCTGGACACAAACTTCTGACTTCAAGTGACCCAGCTGCCTCAACCTCACAAGTGCTAGGATTACAGGTGTGAGCCTCCACACCTGGCCAAGACAGGGGTTCTTTTCTTTTTATAGAGTCTCACTCTGTCACCCAGGCTGGGGTGCAGTGGTGCAATCTCGGCTCAGGTGCAATGTCGCCTCCCGAATTCAAGTGATTCTCCTGCCTCAGCCTCTCGAGTAACTGGGATTACAGGCGTGCACCACCACACCTGGCTAGTTTTTGTATTTTTAGTAGGGACGGGGTTTCACCATGTAGGCGAGGCTGGTCTTGAACTCCTGATCTCAAGTGATCCACCCTCCTTTGCCTCCCAAAGTGCTAGGATTACAGGGGTAAGCCATCGTGCCCAGCACTTAATTTGATTGGAGACATCCAGTGGGACTACAGTCAGGTCACACTATGAATCGTCCGGCTTAGTGGCAGGGTGTGAATTCAAGTTTAGGATGAAGAAAGTTCACCTTTGTGTCTCCAGGCCTCTAGGCCCTGGAACAGCTGCCTCTGTGGTTGATGGTGGCTCCTCTGGTTGGCCTTGACATGTGTGGGAATGTCACTGCCTGGTAACCCCCTCAGTTGGCCAGCATGGTCTGGAGGTGGGGGATGGGGGTGTCTCCCAGGGGTACCCGTCTGAATGCTGCTGTTGTGACGGTTGATTCTGTTCCCTGAATATGAGAAGGCCTTGGGGAGTTGACAGGGCCAGAGGTAAGTTTTGAATCAGCAATTTCCCAATGGCCACTCAGAAACATTACACATTTGGAAGGGACCAGCAGGAGTCTGTTTGGGAGCTGTCATAAGCCCTTGGCGTCAGAAACACTGACCTGGTCTCTGAGCTTCTGACCAAGTCTCCCTGTAGCCAGGCCTTCCCCAAACCTGCAGTCTCTGCCTGGCCTCAACATCTGGCACTCACCCAGCACCTCATTCCTGTCCCCAGTGCAGCCATACTTTGCCAGTACCTTCAGCCAGGCCCCAGGGAGTGACCCTTTTCCCACAGCTGGTACAGCACCCACTTCTCCCACAGCAAGGCCCGCCCCTGCTTCCTGCTGCCCAGCTGGCCCATGCTTCTCCTCCTGTCCCCACTGTGGGCAATGCTTGACCTAGAGGCCCATCAGTGGATCCACTGGCCTGGTGACATGGGCCTCAGAGGCTGACCTCCAAGAGTGAGAACTCTGCCCCTGGTTCCTTCCCAGGAGGGTCCAGATCCCTAAGGGAGCTTCCAGCATCTCCCAGAGCTCTTCTAGCCTGCGGCTGATAGGCACCATGCCGAGGGGTGGGCACTGCAAGAGACAAAATGTCATTGCTTTTAAGGTAGATTTTCAGTTTTCTCTTGTGTCCCTCAGAGGCCTGGGAGACCTAGGGCTGAGCCCACACTCCCTGGGCTACACTGAATCCTTATATCTCTCCCAGACTTTTTGCTTCCCCTCCCCAGGGTGAGAAAATAGCCCTTAGAGGCCACAAGGGACCAAACAAAGTAATCCATATCTTCCACCTGTCTGACGCTCCCTCCCATATATCTCCCAGTGACTCTCCTCGAAAATTTACCACCCTAGCCAGATTTTCTTTGTCCTGTCATTTCTGTTAAAATTGATCGTTCTTGGCCAGGTGCAGTGACTCAAGCCTATAATCCCAGCACTCTGGGAGGCCGAGGTGGGTGGATCACCTAAGTTCAGGAGTTCGAGACCGGCCTGACCAACATAGTGAGACCCCACCTCTACTAAAAATACAAAATTAACCAGGTGCGTTATGGCGCACGCCTGTAGTCCCAGCTACTCAGGAGGCTGAGGCAGGAGAGTCGCTTGAACCTGGGAGGTGGAGGTTGCAGTGAGCTGAGATCGTGCCATTGCACTGTAGCCTGGGCAACAAGAGCATAACCCTGTCTCAAAAAAAAAAAAAAAAAAAAAAAAAATATATATATATATATATGTATATATAGCTCTCTAAGAAATATAAAAGCACCTGGCTTTGCCCACTTTTTCTGACTTCTCTCTCGTGAAGATTCCCACTTACATGTAAAATGGATAAAATTTGTATTCTTTTCTCTTGTTAGTCTGTCTGCTATCTATTCATTTCTTCTTATTTTTATTTATTTATTTTTTTTTGAGACGAGTTTCGCTCTTGTTACACATACTGGAGTGCAATGGCGCGATCTCGGCTCACCGCAACCTCCGCCTCCTGGGTTCAGGCAATTCTCCTGCCTCAGCCTCCTGAGTAGCTGGGATTACAAGCACGCGCCACCATGCCCAGCTAATTTTTTTTTGTATTTTTAGTAGAGACGGGGTTTCACCGAGATAGAGTCTCCTAAGTTGTCCAGGCTGATCTCATTCTCTTGGGCTCAAGAGATCCTCCTGCCTCAGCATCCCAGTAGCTAGGATTACAGGCGATTCTCAATATGGGCCTAGATTCAACTAAAGAGCCCCAGTAAGAGCTAAAAGGCGAGTTGGAGGTGACTCCAACTCCTGTACACAGGACATGTATGAAGTCACATGGAGCACAGAGTAGCCCATTAGGAAATATGAGGGAGATCTCGGGGAGAGCTGATGACATTTACTGAGATAAGACCCCAGGAGAAGCAGGTTAGGGTAAGAAAGGGATGGGTTGGGTTTGAACTAAGGAGCCTTGGGCCATCCTGGCAGGGGCAGGACACGAGGGGAGCTGAGAACCCGGCTGCAGCTAGAGGGAGACTGGCGTTCGGGGAGGCGTCCTGCATAGCACATGCGAGAAGCTTCTAAAAGAGAGGACCCTCTGACTTTCTCAACCTTACCCTACTCTCCCCGCTGCCTCCTCCATCTAGAAGCTCCCAGAATTTCAGGCTCCAACAAACCTGCAATAGAGAGGTTCTCCTTTACCCACTCCATTGCTTTTGTGAAAGGAAAAGAAATCTTGGGGCCCCCACATAACTAAGCTAAAGGGAAAAGTCCAGCTGGGAACTGCTTGGGGCCGACCTGCCACCTGTTGTATTCAAAGTCACTCCTTTGCTGGTTGACTTAGTGGTGTATCTGACTGCCTCCTTTAGAAACGCTAATCAGAAACTCAAAAGAATGCAACCGTTTATGCCTCTTCTTCTGTGACCTGGAGGGCCCCCTCCCTGCTTCCAGTCTTCCAGCCTTTGCTTCAAGTTGTCCCGCCTTTCCACACAGAACCAAAGTACTTCTTACATTTGATGTCTCATGTCTCCCTAAAATGTATAAAACTAAGCTTTGCCCGACCACCTTGGGGAGATGTCGTGAGGACTTGCTGAGGCTGTCACCGACGCGTCCTCAACCTTGGCAAAATAAACTTTCTAAATTAACTGAGATATGTCTCGGAGTTTCTGGGTTCACACGTTTTACTCTCAACATTGGAAAGAGACTGCTGTCGCCATGTTTCTGAGATAACGAGGACAAAACGAGAGAATGATGGGCTGGAGCCCGATTATAAAGGTCCAGCGACAAAAACTAACTTGAGTTCACTGGGGGACTTCCGTGGGGCGCTCCTTTGTTCCCGCAAACCCGGGCGGAGCTCTGGCCTGTGCCGCCTCACCTGGCGGGGCCGGAGCATGCGCAACTCTTTCTTAAGGCCGGCGCCTGTAGCCGCCGCGGCCATTTTGGAATAGGGCAAGGACAGAAAGCGGCCCAGAAATAGGGGGCGGGGGGCGTCGTCTTGGGCACAATTGCGCAGGGGCAAAGGTCGAGCGGTCCCGCTGCCGCAGTTTTTGAAAACATCATCCAATTCTGATTATGGACTCGCAGCCATCGAACCTTAGTTTCCATCCCCTCTAGTGAAGACTCTAGTGACTTCCCTCCTTCCCTTGGGCCCGGGCCGAGGAGGTGTTCTCGGGCGCGGGAGGTTACGCAGACCCAAGCCCGGCCAGGGGAGGCGACCGATCCGTCGCCGGCGCTGACAGTCCTCATGGCGCCGCCTCTGGCCCCGCTCCCTTCCTGGGACCCAAGCAGGGCCGGGCCCGAGTTGAGGGAGCCTGGGGCCGTGAGCTTCGGGGACGTGGCCGTGTACTTCTCCCGGGAGGAGTGGGGCTGTCTGCGGCCCGCGCAGAGGGCCCTGTACCGGGACGTGATGCGGGAGACCTACAGCCACCTGGGCGCGCTCGGTGAGAGTCCCACCTGCTCGCCTGGGCCCTGCGCCCCCACAAGACCTGCCGCACCTCAGGGAGCTGCGCGTGGAGTGGGGGGCCCCGCGGCCGGGCAGGCGGCTTCCCCGCAGCGTGGGATTTGCGTTCTTCTCCCCCAGGAGTCGGAGGCAGCAAGCCGGCGCTCATCTCCTGG
>NW_016107867.1:1080049-1090744 GCF_001604975.1 Cebus imitator
TCGATCTCTTGACCTCGTGATCCACCCGCCTGGGCCTCCCAAAGTGCTGGGATTACAGGCGTGAGCCACCGCGCTCGGCCTTTTTTATTTCTTTTAATTAAAAAAAATCTTTTTTAAAGGGGCAGAGGTCTTGCTGTGTTGCACAGGCTGGTCTTGAACTCTCACAATCCTCCATCTCGGCCTCCCAAAACCCTGGGATTCCAGGCTTCAGCCACTGCGCCCAGCATCTAAGCTCTATTGACTCTGCCTCCACATCACAACCCATCCCCACCGTCTTCCAGCACGCAGGTGCATCCAGCCCGCTCATTTCCTTCCTTCAGTTCTTGCCTCAGCCTTTGCAGATTGTCCAGCCCCACTGAACTTGGCCATGTCTGCCTGATTCTGCCTTTCTTGTTGCTGTTCCTGTTGCCTGGAACATCCCCAGGTGTCTGTTCCTCCTTCCGGATCAGGCCCAGATGTTCATGTCATCTCTGCCCTTCCCCACAGTGATATTTCCCCAACCGCGAGGCGGAATGGACTGTTTCCTCCCTCCAGGCTCTGTCTGGCTCTTTAGCTGAGGAACAAGTGTCACTCCTTGCTCTCCTGCCTGTACTGGGTCCCAGGGGCAGCCGGGAATCCAGCAGGCCTGTCCCTGTCTACACGGGGTATGGGATTCAAGGACCAGGATGAGCCGAGGCTGAACTCTCCTCTCCTTATCTCCCAGCAGATTCCGGAAACAAGGAAGAAGAAAGACAAAGGGAAGGGTCGGGAGCCCTGGAGAAATCCCTCCCTGTGGCCACAGGGCCTCCTGGGCTGAAGGCTCCCCAAGCCCCCTTTGGCAGGTTGGAGCTGCCATCCAAGACGCGTCGCTGGAGTCACCCCCGCTTCTTTGCCCATCCCCCTGTCCCACGAGCGGACCAGCGTCATGGCTGCTACGTGTGCGGGAAGAGCTTCGCCTGGCGCTCCACGCTGGTGGAGCACATCTATAGCCACAGAGGCGAGAAGCCCTTCTGCGCGGACTGCGGCAAGGGCTTCAGCCACGCTTCCTCCCTGAGCAAACACCGGGCCATCCATCGTGGGGAGCGGCCCCACCGCTGTCCCGAGTGTGGCCTGGCCTTCCTGCGCCGCACAGCGCTGACTTCGCACCTGCGCATCCACACAGGGGAGAAACCCTACAGCTGCCCGCAGTGTGGCCGCTGCTTCGGCCTGAAGACAGGCATGGCCAAGCACCAGTGGGTCCATCGGCCTGGGGGCGGTGGGCGCAGGGGCCGGCGCCCTGGGGGGCTGTCTGTGACCCTGACCCCTGGCCATGGGGACCTGGACCCACCTGTGGGCTTCCAGTTATACCCAGAGATATTCCAGGAGTGTGGGTGACCAGGTGTGATCTAGACATTGAGGGAGGCCTGAGATGGGCTCAGGGGCCCGAATCTCTGCAGCAGCCTGCAGGGAGGTCCTAGAGTCCCCGTCAAGAGCTGGCTCTGGGGTTCGGACAGTCGCATCTTGGGCTCTCAGCAGACTCCTCTGCCAGCGGCTTGCTCCCAGCTGCCCCGGGCTCTCGAAGGCCCCCTTTGCTGAGGCAGGGCTGAGGTGAGAACCCCGAGACCTCTATAAAGGGAAGCAAAAGCTGTTTCTCAGCCCAGAGATGCTAACAGGATTGAGGTAGAGAAGAACCTTGTTTTACCTATTGTCTTTTTTTTTCTTTTTTAATTTTTTGAGATGGAGTTTCCCTCTTGTTGCCCAGGCTGAAGTGCAATGGTGTGATCTCACTGCAACCTCCTCCTGGGTTCAAGCGATTCTCCCTGCCTCAGCCTCCCGAGTAGCTGGGATTATAGGCGCCTGCCACTATGCCCAGGTAATTTTTTTGTATTTTTAGCAGAGACAGGGTTTTACCATGTTGGTCAGGCTGGTCTCAAACTCCTGACCTCAAGTGATCCACCTGCCTCGGCCTCCCAAAGTGTTGTGAATACAGGAGTGAGCCAACTCGCCTGGACTTTTCTTATTCTTTGACCTTCCTAGAACAGAATACCCATAGTTTATTTTATTTATTTATTTTTTTGAGACAGAGTCTCGCTCTGTTACCAGGTGCCAGGCTGGAGTGCAGTGGCTCGAGCTCGGCTCATTGCAACCTCCACCTCACCGGTTTAAGCAATGCTTCTGCCTCAGCCTCCCAAGTAGCTGGGACTACAGGCACGCACCACGACGCCCAGCTATTTTTTTTTTTTTTTTAGTAGAGACGGGGTTTCACCATGTTGGCCAGGATGGTCTCGATCTCTTGACCTCGTCATCCACATGCCTCGGCCTCCCAAAGTGCTGGGATTACAGGCGTGAGCCACTGTGCCTGGCTATATATTTTTAAGACAGCATCTTGCTCCGTCACCCAGGCTGGAATGCAGTGGCGTGAACTGGGCTCACTGCAGCCTAGACATGCCGGGCTCAAGGAATCCTCCTGCCCCAGTCTCCCAGATGGCTGGGACTACAGGTGAGCAATACTACGCACAGCTAATTTTTAAATTTTTTGCAGAGATGGGGTTCCCCCTGTGTTGCTCAGGCTGGTCTCAAACCCCTGGGTTCAAGCAATTTGCCCACTTTGGCCTCCCAAAGTGCTGGAATCACAGGCGTGAGCTATCACACTGGCCTCCATTGTCTTTTTACTGCACAAGTCAAAAAAAACCAATGGCCCCATACTGGATCTGGCCTGCAGTTGCTGTATTGATTTGGGCCCAGGCAGTGTTTTTAAGTGATATAAATTAATGGTGAAGATTTAAAAGAATATTTTGCACCAAAATCCAGGTTTCTGGCATCTATTGAAAAATCCAAAGACTTAGCAACTCCACCGAGGCTCCCATAAAATCGCAGTTGTTGGGAGTTGGGCCGGAGCCAGAACTCCCAACTTCCTGTGGCCCAGCCACTCATCCCATCAGCTCCTGACCAAGCAACACTTGCCATTCATCATGGCTTGCTTTTAGTGTTTTTGACGTTTATCTTGAAGTACAGCAAAGAAGACAGGGAGCTTTTTCTTGAACCCATGTCTCTGTCAAAACAGGCCTTGCATCTTTCCTGTCTTTAGGTATTAGCCATCTTTACTGTCTTTTAAGTATGTGCCATCATGGGTAGAAGGAGCTAGGCCAGGAACATCTGGCGTTAATTTGTAGCCAGCAGCAACCATACCCACCTGTATTGCCAAGCTCTGCATGGAATCCCCCCCATCACCTCACTACTCCATTATTCATCTACCACTAATTCCTCTGTGGGCAGAGTCCAGTCATGGGCAGCTCCTGCCCTGCTTCTGGTCAGGACAACACCTGCCCGAGGGGAGCAAGGGCCTGTGACCTCTTTGGCCTGTGCGCCCTGGCCTGTCACCCAGCTCAGCCCTCTCTGGCCTACCCAGGGAGGAAGAAACCCGATTTACCACTTGAAAGGAGGTAGAAGTTTTGGCGAAAAGATGCTGTTCAGGTGCCAAGTGAAGTAATGAACTGATTCATTCCAACCTCTTCTCTAATCCGACCCCACCAAGGTCTGCCCTCTCTGAGCTTTTCTGGGGTGGGTTGACTTGTGTGCCACCTTATCACAGGGGCACATGGGTTTGGAAGAGACACCTTGGCAGTAGGAGCTACCTTTGTACCAGGTTTTAATTCCCAGTGTACATCCCAGTCCCCTCCCCTAACCCTCAGCACAGCCCAGGGAAAGCCCAGCTTGCAACACCTGTTCTCAGCCCAGACTGACAGCCAGATCTTGGCCCTGAGTTTGCCAATTAAAGGTGCCATGATTACTACCTCGAGGTCTCTGAGTGCTTTGAAGGTTGCAAAGCTTTTTTAGAGCCCAGAAGCCAGATCTGACCCCTCTGTTCCCTACTCTCATGACCCAACTTTCCACCATTTCGTCAATTTTTTTAGTGTCGTGAAAGCTTTAAGCCTCAGCCCACTCCATTCTCATCTCCTCAGTTCGTAGCATAGATATTTCCACCTAGAGGTAGGGCCTGGCTGAGTATCTTTTAAAAATGTAGCTACTCCCACCAGGAATGGTGGCTCACGCCTGCAGTCCCAGCACTTCAGGAGGCCAAGGCAAGTCAATCACCTGAGGTCAAGAGTTCAAGACCAGCCTGACCAATGTGGTGAAACTCCGTCTCTACTAAAATTACAAAAATTAGCCGGGTGTGGTGGCATGTGCTTGTAGTCCCAGCTACTTGGGAGGCTGAGGCAGGAGAATCACTTGGACTTGAGAGGGGGAGGTTGCAATGAGCCGAGATTGCACCACTGCACTGCAGCCCGGGTGACAGAGAAAGACTCCACCAAAAAAAAAAAAAAAAAAAAAAAAAAAAAAGCTGCTCCCTGGGCTCTGTTCCTCATCTATTAAATCAGAATCTCTAGGATGGAATTTTATGCCTGTGAAAGTTTGAGAGAACCACTGCTGGGAACAAAACATTATTTTCTATCTGCTTTTAATGTTGCAAGAGTAGTGGTTGGTCCCAGGGCATACACAAAGTCCTCCATTTCTCTATTCTTCTCAAAGGAAGAACAGCGGGCACATCGGGTGTGAAGAGCCACCTTGGCAGTAGGAGCTACCTTTGTAACAGGTTTTAATTACCAGTGTACATCCCAGTCCCCTCCCGTAACCCTCAGCACACCCTGGGGAAAGCCCAACTTGCAACATCAGTTCTCAGCCCAGACTGACAAGATCTCTGGCAGATCTTGGCCCTGAATTTGCCAATTAAAGGTGCCATGATTACTACCTAGAAG
Organism: Cebus imitator; assembly: GCF_001604975.1. Lineage (NCBI taxonomy): Eukaryota > Metazoa > Chordata > Mammalia > Primates > Cebidae > Cebus > Cebus imitator. The sequence goes on from NW_016107867.1 coordinate 1,084,765, forward strand.
TCTCTTGAGTATGGAGAGGTCTCCGTTTCTCTGTTCTTCCCCTGTGGCATATCTGCTCTCTTCCTGGGTACCTATGATCATGCTTAATACACTGGGGCATCTCTTCTAGCATTGGATGGAAGGCCTTTAAGAGGGCTGGTCCTTTGCATGCAGGAAGGGAGCAGTGCATATGGAAGCTCTTCTCACTGAGAATGTGATGGCTTTCTCTAGCCTGCAGCATTGACCACATTGGCTGGACCATAAGCCTTGGCTGCACACTGAATGGCTCTGCCCTAGTGTTGTGCATGCCAGGAGATAATGCTGTGGACACAGTGACCACCTAACTCAGGACATGCGCAGGCCTCATCCTCAGGTATGCAGAGGTAGGACAAGGCCAGTGGACTCCCAAGTTTCTCCTGCCTTGGATTAGTTGGTGTTGGGTCAAGGTGCAGCCTTATCAGAGGCTTTCCTGGGCTTGGAGCCTCTCACTGCTGTGGCTGTGTGTCGGGTGGAGGCTGGCTTCCTTGTGAAGTCCCTGTGCATAGATGGCACTCTGGTGCTGGAGAAGGCTGGATGGAAGTGGGCCACTCTTACTCCAGGTGCCAGTGAGGGTGAATTTGCACGTGGAGATGCTGGTGCTGGAGCAGCTTGAAGTCTTGGCTCAACTTCTGCTACACCTGGACTTGTGGCCCATAATAAGAGTGCAGGCAGTGGACAGTGTCAGAATTGTGGCTGGAGGCCTTGCCACCCATTTTCAGGGTGTGGCTGCTCTCCTGCATGAATTTTGGTGGATCAACAAGTTGGATGTCAGAGAAAAGTGTCTTGTGAAGGAGACTTGTTTCCTACCTGTGTGAGTGCTTTCTGCATGACCTGAGGGTACGCCATATCCAGCTCTTCTCAAAACTGGTCCTTTTGTAGGCTGTTCTGCCTGTTTGGGCGCTAGTGCTGGACCATTATTAGCAAAGGTTTTAGGACAAACAGACATTGGGATGGGAGAGAGCTATGGAGCTGGAGTTCCTCCGGAGGGCAGAAAGTTCTCTACTGACCCACTTCATTTGTGGGATGAGCTCTTGTGATTTTATTTGTACACGTTTATTTCTTTTTTCTTTTCTTTCTTTCTTTCTTCTTTTTTTTTTTTTTGAGACGAAGTATTGCACTTGTTGCGCAGGCTGGAGTGTAATGGTGCTCTTGGCTCACCACAACCTCCGCCTCCCAGGTTCAAGTGATTCTCCTGCTTCACAAGTAGCTGATATTACAGACATATGCCACCACAACTGGCTAATTTTTGTATTTTTAGTAGAGATGGGGTTTCTCCATGTTGGTCAGGCTGGTCTCGAACTCCTGACCTCAGGTGATCCACTCGCCTTGGCCTTCCAAAGTGCTGGGATTACAGGCGTGAGCCACCGCGCCCCGCCGCTCTCCACTTTTTACCACTTGGCCTTCTCCAAGTTCTTGTTCTCATCCCTTCTCAAGAGAATAGAAAAGGCCATCCTTCCTCCCAGGCTCTTCCTTTCATTTGTCTGGGTAGGCGACAGAAAAACACAATCCGTGGCTCCTGCATCACACAGGGGCATCAGGCTCATTAACTGTCAAGAACGCTGCCCAACTTGTTTCAGCACGAAGGGTAGCCAAAAGACAAGAACTGGATGATATTAAGTTGTCTGTCCAGGCTCACTTTCTCAATTCAAAGATGCACCCGAGGCAGTGTTTCTCAGGTTCTCTTCCTCGGCAAGCCTCCATTCGAGTCAGACAAGACTGGAGCGTTGTTAGATGCCTGGAAGACCAGATGGTTCTCTCTGTCCATTTCTCCTCTGTATCACCATCACCTGGAAGGAATCCTGCCTCCCTGTGAGGAAATCCGGGAACTAGGGACTAAGACTGCCAAGGATTGAGTTAATCTCAGGCGCTGGGGAAGGTGGAGGCGAGAGACAAGGGGTGTGGGGCAGACAAGGAGGAAGGGTGTCTATCCTCTTATCTCCTGGTTTTCATAAAACATAATGGAGGGTAAGTGGGGGCGGGAAAAGTTTTGAAGGGACAGGTCCGGCTGGAGGGGAGACGCCTGAGGCACCACTCTCTCACTACCTCCTGCAGGCTCTTCTGGCGGACAGGGAAGGCGGACTCGACCGGAGCGACCCCGGCCAATCAGGAAGGCGCCTGGCGTTCCCTGGCGACCATTAGCGCCCCGCCGTCCGCTGGGTTGGAGGAGGCGGGGCGGCGAGAGCAGGAGCCCCATCGGCCAACCGCCGGGCTTCCTGGAGCGGAGAAGCGGTGCCTCTGGGAACCGGGGCGGGACTGTCTCCTTGGCAACGATCCTAGCCCTCCCGGAGGGAGGAGGGGGATCGGGAGAGCAGAGCGGGGCGGGGGCCGGAGGAACACGAGTGGGCGTGCAGGTGGTGGGAAGCGGAGTTCCAGGAGGGGGTCCCAGGCCCAGGGACTCGGCGAGGCCAAGGGGAGTCCATCTCTGTTCCCGAGGCGCGCCCGGCGCTGACCCGGAGGCCCGGTCGGGGAGGGAGCTAGACACCGCCCCCACTGGCGCCGGGAAGCGTCGCTCCTTCTCGCTGACCTTGGTCTCGCTTGTCGCCTCGCCCTTGGCCACACGCACCAACGACGCGGGGCCCGGGAAATGGACAGACGGGCCTCTGGAGGGACAGAGACCTAGAACATAGGCACACACACTGCCCCGGCAGCCCCGCGGGCTCCCGGGCGCCGGGTCCTCGCCCACCCCCAGGCCGGGGCCCTCTCGCCCGGGGTTAATGCCAACGAGTTTCCACCTCCAGCGGCTCCTAGAGAGGCCGCGGAGCGAGCCGGCTGGGGGACCTGGCCGCGGACGGACACTTCCTGTGCGGGGGTGGGGGGCCGGGCGGCCGTTGGACAGCGCTGCCCAGCCGGAGGCCGGGGGCCAGACGGCGGGGGCCCGGGCGGGAGCGGGGTCTGGGGGCGGCGGGGCGGGTCGCGAAGCCTCTCATCCCAGAGGCCGCGACGCCAGGGGGCTGGTGAGGGCCACCGGGAGGCCGAGACCTTGGGAGGGGGCGGGGCCGCGGACAGGGGAGGGGCCCGGCGCACGGGAGAGGCCCGGGGTCAAGACGTCCGGCCTCGGGGGCCCCGGCTGGACCGCCGCGTCCCCTGGGCAGTCCTGAGCTGGCGAGCGGCGGGCGGGGGCCCGGGGCTCAGGGAACCCAGGCCGGGTCGCAGGATCGGCCACCATCGCCGCCGCCGCCGCACTGGGAGCCCGCGGGGATGGAGCGGGAGGCGTCGCCGTGGGGCCTCGAGCCCCAGGATGTTCAGAGTTCTGACGAAATGAGGAGCCCCGAAGGGTCTCTCAGAGGTGAGGAGGGAGCGCCCATCTGAGGAGTGGACCTGCGTGCAGGAGAAGGGGCTGTGGCTCCATGGAGGGAGCGAGGGCACGGGGCTAGAACACCTGGGACTCGGAGGTGGGGGCGCTGGGGACTGGGGTGTCTGGGTCAGCTGAGGGGGGGCAAGGGAATTTCAGCACCTGTCTAGGGGCCAGCGACGCTGCTTGTGAGGGGGGAGGTGTGTGGCTGCTAATGGACCAAATGACCTTTCAGGTCCCACACCATCTGGATTTTCTGTAATTCTTTGATCCTGCAGGCAACATGAGTGAGAATGAAGAGGAAATTTCTCAGCAAGAAGGCACTGGGGACTATGAAGTCGAAGAGATACCTTTTGGACTTGAACCCCAAAGCCCTCGGTTTGAGCCACAAAGCCCAGAGTTTGAACCCCAAAGCCCCAGATTTGAGCCTGAAAGCCCGGGTTTTGAGTCCCGAAGCCCTGCGCTTGTGCCCCCAAGCCCTGAGTTTGCACCCAGAAGCCCTGAATCAGACTCTCAGAGCCCTGAGTTTGAATCCCAGAGCCCTAGGTATGAACCCCAAAGCCCTGGCTATGAACCCAAGAGCCCGGGCTATGAACCCCGGAGCCCTGGCTATGAACCTCGGAGCCCTGGCTATGAATCTGAGAGCTCTAGATATGAACCCCAGAACCCTGAGTTCAAAACCCAAACCCCAGAATTTGAAGCTCAAAGTTCCAAATTCCAGGAAGGTGAAGAGGTGCTTCTGAATCCTGAGGAAAAAAGTCCCTTGAATATCTCCTTAGGAGTTCACCCCCTGGACTCCTTCACTCAAGGGTTTGGGGAGCAGCCCACCGGGGGCCTGCCCATAGGGCCACCTTTTGAGATGCCCACAGGGGCCCTGCTGTCTACACCGCAGTTTGAGATGCTTCAGAATCCCCTGGGTCTCTCAGGAGCCCTTCGAGGTCCAGGCCGGCGGGGTGGCCGGGCCAGGGGGGGGCAGGGCCCTCGGCCTAACATCTGCGGCATCTGCGGAAAGAGCTTCGGGCGGGGCTCCACCCTGATCCAGCACCAGCGCATCCACACGGGTGAGAAGCCCTACAAATGTGAGGTCTGCAGCAAGGCCTTCTCTCAGAGCTCTGACCTCATCAAACACCAGCGCACCCACACGGGCGAGCGGCCCTACAAGTGTCCCCGTTGTGGCAAGGCCTTCGCTGACAGCTCTTACCTGCTTCGCCACCAGCGCACCCACTCTGGCCAGAAGCCCTACAAGTGCCCACATTGTGGCAAGGCCTTCGGCGACAGCTCCTACCTCCTGCGACACCAGCGTACCCACAGCCATGAGCGGCCCTACAGCTGCACTGAGTGCGGCAAGTGCTATAGCCAGAACTCATCCCTGCGTAGCCATCAGAGGGTGCACACCGGGCAGAGGCCCTTCAGCTGTGGCATCTGCGGCAAGAGCTTCTCCCAGCGGTCGGCCCTTATCCCCCATGCCCGCAGTCACGCCCGGGAGAAGCCATTCAAGTGCCCTGAGTGCGGCAAGCGCTTTGGCCAGAGCTCGGTGCTGGCCATCCACGCCCGCACCCACCTGCCAGGCCGCACCTACAGCTGCCCCGACTGCGGCAAGACCTTCAATCGCTCCTCCACGCTCATCCAGCACCAGCGCTCCCACACGGGCGAGCGGCCCTACAGGTGCGCCGTGTGCGGGAAGGGCTTTTGCCGCTCCTCCACACTGCTGCAGCATCACCGGGTCCACAGTGGCGAGCGGCCCTACAAGTGTGATGACTGCGGAAAGGCCTTCTCACAGAGCTCTGACCTCATCCGCCACCAGCGGACCCACGCGGCGGGCCGGCGCTGACCTGGGGCCCCAGCAGGAGTGGGAGGCATGGGCAGAAGATAAGGGGCCAGGGAGCTAGAGGAACCTTTAGGGAGGATAGTGGAGAAGCCACAGTAGAATGGAGGAGCTGAGGATGCTGGAAGAAGAGGGCCAGGGTGGAGGAAGTGACATACCCTGGAGACTTGTGGGAAATGGGTTGGAGGGAGGCCAGGCCGGCAGCGGGAGGCCCTGGGAGAAATGGAGAGAGGTCAGTGGAGGGCTGGCTTCGGCCACGGCTCTTCGGTAGGTGCCTGGCTTGGCAACGTGCTAGAACGGGGAGGGGGGAGGGTAGGGGGTTACCTAATTAGAATGGGGTAGCTTAGATTGGTAGCTGCTGAGACCCTTGTTGAGTCAGGAGCAGGTAAAGGGTAGGTGGGGTGGGGAGTGGGGCCCTGGGGTGGGGCCTGGGCCTCTGCCTGCAAACCCCAGCCTCCCTCGTCTTCCTCAGGATTTGGAGCCCCTGAGTTTGAGTTCAATAAAAACCTTTATGTGATAAATGAGACTTGTCCTTAAAATGTGTGTGTGGACAGTGCCCTAGGCAGCAAGAGACACCAGTTGTAGCCGGGAACTGCCAGGGCCTTATCTAGGAAGTGCTTTGCTGCTGCTGCTGTTAGAAAGGGAGTCTCGCCTGGCCTGGCCAACATGGTGAAACCCAGTCTCTACTAAAAATACAAAAAAAATCAGCCTGGTGTGGTGGCAGCCGCCTGTAATCCCAGCTACTTGGGAGGCTGAGGCAGGAGAATTGCTTGAAACCAGGAGGCAGAGGTTGCAGTGAGCCGAGATTGCACCACTGCACTCCAGGCTGGGCAGCAGAGCGAGAC